>NC_069503.1:200199155-200461655 GCF_027579735.1 Bombina bombina | reverse complement strand
CCCGGTGTGCCGTTCTCACCCCCTCCAATATTTAGAAAGATGTTTCCAATAGACGCCACCACTCGGGACTTATGGCAAACGGTCCCTAAGGTGGAGGGAGCAGTTTCTACTCTAGCTAAGCGTACCACTATCCCGGTGGAGGATAGCTGTGCTTTTTCAGATCCAATGGATAAAAAATTAGAGGGTTACCTTAAGAAAATGTTTGTTCAACAAGGTTTTATTTTGCAACCCCTTGCATGTATCGCGCCGATTACGGCTGCGGCAGCATTTTGGATTGAGTCTCTGGAAGAGAACCTTAGTTCATCTACGCTAGACGACATTATGGACAGGCTTAGAGTCCTTAAACTAGCTAATTCATTCATTTCGGAGGCCGTAGTACATTTAACCAAACTTACGGCTAAGAACTCAGGATTCGCCATACAGGCACGTAGGGCACTGTGGCTAAAATCCTGGTCAGCTGATGTTACTTCTAAGTCCAAATTACTTAATATACCTTTCAAGGGGCAGTCTTTATTTGGGCCCGGTTTGAAAGAAATTATCGCTGACATTACAGGAGGTAAGGGCCACGCCCTACCTCAAGACAAAGCCAAAGCTAAGGCTAGACAGTCTAATTTTCGTCCCTTTCGGAATTTCAAAACAGGAGCAGCATCAACCTCCACTGCACCAAAACAGGAAGGAGCTGTTGCTCGTTACAGGCAAGGCTGGAAGCCTAACCAGTCCTGGAACAAGGGCAAACAGGCCAGGAAACCTGCTGCTGCCCCAAAGACAGCATGAACCGAGAGCCCCCGATCCGGGACCGGATCTAGTGGGGGGCAGACTTTCTCTCTTCGCCCAGGCCTGGGCAAGAGATGTTCAGGATCCCTGGGCGCTAGAGATCATATCTCAGGGATACCTTCTAGACTTCAAATTATCTCCCCCAAGAGGGAGATTTCATCTGTCAAGGTTGTCAACAAACCAGATAAAGAAAGAAGCGTTTCTACGCTGTGTACAAGATCTGTTATTAATGGGAGTGATCCATCCGGTTCCGCGGTCGGAACAAGGACAAGGGTTCTACTCAAACCTGTTTGTGGTTCCCAAAAAAGAGGGAACTTTCAGGCCAATCTTAGATTTAAAGATTCTAAACAAATTCCTAAGAGTTCCATCGTTCAAAATGGAAACTATTCGGACAATCTTGCCCATGATCCAAAAGGGTCAGTACATGACCACAGTGGATTTAAAAGATGCTTACCTTCACATACCGATCCACAAAGATCATCACCGGTATCTACGGTTTGCCTTCCTAGACAGGCACTACCAGTTTGTAGCTCTTCCATTCGGATTGGCTACGGCCCCAAGAATCTTCACAAAGATTCTAGGTGCCCTTCTGGCGGTTCTAAGACCGCGAGGGATTTCGGTAGCTCCGTACCTAGACGACATTCTAATACAAGCTTCAAGCTTTCAAACTGCCAAGTCTCATACAGAGTTAGTTCTGGCATTTCTAAGGTCGCATGGATGGAAAGTGAACGAAAAGAAGAGTTCTCTTTTTCCTCTCACAAGAGTTCCATTCTTGGGGACTCTTATAGATTCTGTAGAAATGAAGATTTACCTGACAGAAGACAGGTTAACAAAGCTTCAAGATGCATGCCGTGTCCTTCATTCCATTCAACACCCGTCAGTAGCTCAATGCATGGAGGTGATCGGCTTAATGGTAGCGGCAATGGACATAGTACCTTTTGCACGCCTACACCTCAGACCGCTGCAATTATGCATGCTAAGTCAGTGGAATGGGGATTACTCAGATTTGTCCCCTACTCTGAATCTGAATCAAGAGACCAGAAATTCTCTTCTATGGTGGCTTCATCGGCCACACCTGTCCAGGGGGATGCCATTCAGCAGGCCAGACTGGACAATTGTAACAACAGACGCCAGCCTACTAGGTTGGGGCGCTGTCTGGAATTCTCTGAAGGCTCAGGGATTATGGAATCAGGAGGAGAGTCTCCTTCCAATAATCATTCTGGAATTGAGAGCAGTTCTCAATGCCCTTCTGGCTTGGCCCCAATTAACAACTCGGGGGTTCATCAGGTTTCAGTCGGACAATATCACGACTGTAGCTTACATCAACCATCAGGGAGGGACAAGAAGCTCCCTAGCAATGATGGAAGTATCAAAGATAATTCGCTGGGCAGAGTCTCACTCTTGCCACCTGTCAGCAATCCACATCCCGGGAGTGGAGAACTGGGAGGCGGATTTCTTGAGTCGCCAGACTTTTCATCCGGGGGAGTGGGAACTTCATCCGGAGGTCTTTGCCCAAATACTTCGACGTTGGGGCAAACCAGAGATAGATCTCATGGCGTCTCGCCAGAACGCCAAACTTCCTCACTACGGGTCCAGATCCAGGGATCCGGGAGCGGTTCTGATAGATGCTTTGACAGCACCTTGGAACTTCGGGATGGCTTATGTGTTTCCACCCTTCCCGCTGCTTCCTCGATTGATTGCCAAAATCAAACAGGAGAGAGCATCAGTGATTCTAATAGCACCTGCATGGCCACGCAGGACTTGGTATGCAGATCTAGTGGACATGTCATCCTGTCCGCCTTGGTCTCTACCTCTAAGACAGGACCTTCTGATACAGGGTCCGTTCAAACATCAAAATCTAACTTCTCTGAAGCTGACTGCTTGGAAATTGAACGCTTGATTTTATCAAAACGTGGTTTTTCTGAGTCGGTTATTGATACCCTGATACAGGCTAGGAAGCCTGTTACCAGAAAGATTTACCATAAAATATGGCGTAAATACCTATACTGGTGCGAATCCAAACGTTACTCCTGGAGTAAGGTTAGGATCCCTAGGATATTGTCCTTTCTACAAGAAGGCTTAGGAAAGGGTTTATCGGCTAGTTCATTAAAGGGACAGATTTCAGCTCTGTCCATCTTGTGACACAGGCGTCTGTCAGAAAATCCAGACGTCCAGGCCTTTTGTCAGGCTTTAGCTAGGATCAAGCCTGTGTTTAAAGCTGTTGCTCCACCATGGAGTTTAAACTTAGTTCTTAACGTTTTACAGGGTGTTCCGTTTGAACCCCTTCATTCCATTGATATAAAATTGTTATCTTGGAAAGTTCTGTTTTTAATGGCTATTTCCTCGGCTCGAAGAGTCTCTGAGTTATCAGCATTACATTGTGATTCTCCTTATCTGATTTTTCACTCAGACAAGGTAGTTCTGCGTACTAAACCTGGGTTCTTACCTAAGGTAGTCACTAACAGGAATATCAATCAAGAGATTGTTGTTCCATCCTTGTGTCCAAATCCTTCTTCAAAGAAGGAACGTCTTCTACACAATCTGGATGTAGTTCGTGCCCTCAAGTTCTACTTGCAGGCAACTAAAGATTTTCGTCAAACTTCTTCCCTGTTTGTCGTTTATTCTGGACAGAGGAGAGGTCAAAAAGCTTCTGCTACCTCTCTCTCTTTTTGGCTTCGTAGCATAATACGTTTAGCCTATGAGACTGCTGGACAGCAGCCTCCTGAAAGAATTACAGCTCACTCCACTAGAGCTGTGGCTTCCACTTGGGCCTTTAAGAATGAGGCCTCTGTTGAACAGATTTGCAAGGCTGCAACTTGGTCTTCGCTTCATACTTTTTCCAAATTTTACAAATTTGACACTTTTGCTTCTTCGGAGGCTATTTTTGGGAGAAAGGTTCTTCAGGCAGTGGTTCCTTCTGTATAATGAGCCTGCCTATCCCTCCCGTCATCCGTGTACTTTTGCTTTGGTATTGGTATCCCAGAAGTAATGATGACCCGTGGACTGATCACACATAACAGAAGAAAACATAATTTATGCTTACCTGATAAATTCCTTTCTTCTGTTGTGTGATCAGTCCACGGCCCGCCCTGTTTTTAAGGCAGATAAATATTTTTTAATTTATACTCCAGTCACCACTTCACCCTTGGTTACTCCTTTCTCGTTGATTCTTGGTCGAATGACTGGGACTGACGTAGAGGGGAGGAGCTATATGCAGCTCTGCTGGGTGAATCCTCTTGCATTTCCTGTTGGGGAGGAGTTATATCCCAGAAGTAATGATGACCCGTGGACTGATCACACAACAGAAGAAAGGAATTTATCAGGTAAGCATAAATTATGTTTTTATTGAGGTACAACAACCATAAAAAAGCGACGTTTCGGACCTACATGGTCCTTATTCATGCATAGTTAAAATACAACTGAACAAACATTTAAAAAGGGTATCAGAGCCAATCAGGGTTTAGTGCTGTGAACTAATTGGTTTAACTCATACCTGTCCAGGTATTGCAATTTGCTTTACTTAAGTGCCCCCTGGTGGCCCCAAAACACATAACATTTTAAAACAAAAGAATATCTTATAAAAACAAATACAAATCATAGTCCCTATTCAGACCATAAGGGTGTAAAGTATTCAAACGTTTAATCCACCATACTTCTTTTTGTTTTAACTTTAATTCCCTATTGCCCCCTCTTCTATGTATGGGAATATGGTCTATAATTTGAAAGCGGAGTTGGCTAACTGTGTGTCCCATTTGTGTAAAATGTGCAGAAACTGGTAATGACAAATCTTTAGATTTAATAGAGGCCTTATGTTGGCTGAACCTATCCCTGGCAGCCTGGGTGGTCTCGCCAATATAACAAAGCCCACATGGGCATTTAAGTAAATAGATTACATAATTGGTCTGGCATGTATATAATCCATTTATAGTGTATTGTTTCCTTTTATCATTTTGTGCCAGGTATTTACCTTTAATTATAGAGTTACATTGGGCGCAGTGCAGACAGGGATAACATCCCTTATTTGGTGTAGTTAGGTAGTTAACATTAGATGGTTTGATGGTACCTATATCGGCACAAACAATATTATCCCTAAGGTTTTTAACCCTTCTGTATGAGGGCATGGGGGGTAGTTTGAAAGATTCTACTTCTGGATTATATTTAGACAGTAAGTGCCAATATTTTCTTACTATTCTAAAAACATCACTACTCAGATCACTATACTCCATAGAAAAGACCAATCTGTTAGATCTACTTACTGTGCTGTTTTTAGGATGTTTTTTTAGTTTGTTTTCTTTGTATTTCTTCAATACTCCTAGCTACTGTCTCTTCTGGATATCCTCTTTGGATAAATTTATTGCCCATAGATTTCAATCTTTCTGGCAATATCTCTTGGTCTTGAACTATTCTCTTTGTACGCAATAGCTGGCTCCTGGGTATAGATCTGAACACTGTTTCTGGATGGAAACTTTCATATCTTAGCAATGTATTCCTATCTGTTGGTTTGGTATAAAGATCAGTGCTCAGTTTTGTGCCTTGCTTATAGACAGTAGTATCAAGAAAGTTAACTTTTTGATGAGAATATGTAAGTGTAAATCTAATGCCCACCATGGAGGCATTAATGTCCTCAACAAACTGAATTAAGGACTCCAATGAGCCCCCCCATATGCCAAAAATATCATCTATATACCTTAGCCAGAGCTTACAGCTACTGATGAATGGCTGACTATTGTAGACAAATTTGTTCTCAAAACCACTCATGAACAAATTGGCATATGAGGGGGCTACATTGGAGCCCATTGCTGTCCCCCGTTTTTGCATATAATATGTGTCCTGAAAAAGGAAGTAATTACAGTACAATATCAATCTTAGCATGTCGTCAACAAAATCAATCTGAGATGGATTATATAGTTTGCTTTCACTTAAAAAACTTTTGACAGTAGTTAAACCAGCCTCATGTGGAATTGAAGTATAAAGATTTACCACATCAAGTGTAAAAATTAAACATGTATCCTCTATTTCAACTCCTGCAAGTTTTTTTAAAAAATCATTTGTGTCTTTAATGAATGATCTTTGCTGTTTGACTAAAGGAAAGAGGATTTTGTCTAAAAAAATTGAAGTGTTAGAGAACACAGAATCAGTACAAGCCACAATAGGGCGTCCAGGTGGATGTGTGAGGTTTTTATGTACCTTGGGCAATGTATAGAAAACTGGTGTTATTGGAAATTTGTTAAACAAAAATTCATAAATCTCTTTAGAGATAATATTGCGTCCCAAGGCTCTATCTAAAATCCCTCTAAGTTCACTTTGTATCTCTACAAGGGGGTTGTGATCCAGTATTTCATAAACTCCCCCATCTGATAATTGTTGTAGAATTTCCTGGGTGTAATAATCAGTATCTAATATCACAATAGAACCGCCCTTATCAGCGTTTTTTATTGTGATGTTTTTATTACTTTTTAGGGTAGATATAGCCTCCCATTCCCCTTTAGTTAAATTGTGTTGTTTAGTATATGGTTGCAATTTTGCTTTCTTCACTAAATTAGCAACATCCTGTTGGACAAACTTAACAAAGGTTTCAATACCAGAGTTACTTGTAGGAGGTATAAATGAGGACTTTTTGTATAGATTCAACGTTTTTAGATTAAAGCAATCATTTTGCATTACTTCATTTATTGCATTTTGATCACACACATTAGCCGTATTACTCCCACCATATAGTGCCTTTAACCTTAATGTCCTGAAAAATTTATAGAGATCTTTATCTATCTCAAAATCGTCATGATCTTTAACAGGGCAAAATGACAGTCCTTTCATCAAAAGACTAAGTTCGTTATCTGATAGCTTATATCTGGAAATATTAATGACAAGGTTTTCTTCTTCAGACACAGGGGTTTTAATTTTAGGTAGTTCATTTACCTGTGTTGTTATTTTCTCATGCCCCGTCGATGTCTCCCTCCTCTCTGCTGTCTGTGCGGCCTGTATAATTGCCGCTGTTGGTTCCATGCACTGCGGGTATACATCCTGGGCTCTCTTTGATTCAAACTACCCCCCATGCCCTCATACAGAAGGGTTAAAAACCTTAGGGATAATATTGTTTGTGCCGATATAGGTACCATCAAACCATCTAATGTTAACTACCTAACTACACCAAATAAGGGATGTTATCCCTGTCTGCACTGCGCCCAATGTAACTCTATAATTAAAGGTAAATACCTGGCACAAAATGATAAAAGGAAACAATACACTATAAATGGATTATATACATGCCAGACCAATTATGTAATCTATTTACTTAAATGCCCATGTGGGCTTTGTTATATTGGCGAGACCACCCAGGCTGCCAGGGATAGGTTCAGCCAACATAAGGCCTCTATTAAATCTAAAGATTTGTCATTACCAGTTTCTGCACATTTTACACAAATGGGACACAGTTAGCCAACTCCGCTTTCAAATTATAGACCATATTCCCATACATAGAAGAGGGGGCAATAGGGAATTAAAGTTAAAACAAAAAGAAGTATGGTGGATTAAACGTTTGAATACTTTACACCCTTATGGTCTGAATAGGGACTATGATTTGTATTTGTTTTTATAAGATATTCTTTTGTTTTAAAATGTTATGTGTTTTGGGGCCACCAGGGGGCCCTTAAGTAAAGCAAATTGCAATACCTGGACAGGTATGAGTTAAACCAATTAGTTCACAGCACTAAACCCTGATTGGCTCTGATACCCTTTTTAAATGTTTGTTCAGTTGTATTTTAACTATGCATGAATAAGGACCATGTAGGTCCGAAACGTCGCTTTTTTATGGTTGTTGTACCTCAATAAAAGAATTTTTCACCTCTAAGAAGTAAGACTGTGCTGTGGTGCTGTTACACTTTGCATATATGGACTGTATCTTTTGGAGTGTGGCTGATACTCCACAGTAACGAGCACACAAGCTGGAAGCCAGTATTGAAACTTATGGTGCTGGGCTCTAACTATCTATTGTTTATTCATGGAATCAGCTGAGCCACGAGCACCTGCAGCGAGTGAAAACACTATGGAGGGTAAACAACCATCTATGTTCTCCTATTCAGACATTGATGCTGCACGCATCACTTCTTTAGCCCTGGGATCAAGGAATTTTCTAAGGGATACTGCTGAAGTTGATATCAAGAAAGAGTATGAAAAAACAAAAAGAAAATTAATATCCCTGGAACTGCATTCAGTTACACTTGCAGAATACTATCGTATTAAAAGGATCCCTAGGGGCTTAAGGGTAAAGTTAAGACCTACTATCCTGTCTAATAATGAAATCTATAAAATAAGTTTGAAAGTATATTGAACAAATGTTCATTTGACCTAATTGTCCTGACGGTGGAATGTCTGCAAATTGAAATTGAAAAACAGAAAAAGGCTGTACAAGACACAGAACGAGCTATGGAAACTAAACTTACCTTGGAGATGTTAAAGACCACCAAAGATGAAATTGATGCCTTGTTATCACAGTACCGTTTGGAGCTTGAAGAAAGAAAAAGGGTTAAGTTCGTGAGAGACGAGCTGGATTACGCTAACCATCGAGTCTACCATTGGTCACATGACAATGCGTCTAGGTCACGTGAGGGCCTACGCTGGAGGAGAACGCCGAGAGTAACAACGGATCAAGATCAGGACAAGGCTGAAAACACATCATCCGGGGAAAGTTTTTTAGACTCCGGTTCGGAAGGAGACACCGGAGGGGAGGGCGGAAGCACCACCGATCAAAGAGAGCCCAGGATGTATACCCGCAGTGCATGGAACCAACAGCGGCAATTATACAGGCCGCACAGACAGCAGAGAGGAGGGAGACATCGACGGGGCATGAGAAAATAACAACACAGGTAAATGAACTACCTAAAATTAAAATCCCTGTGTCTGAAGAAGAAAACCTTGTCATTAATATTTCCAGATATAAGCTATCAGATAACGAACTTAGTCTTTTGATGAAAGGACTGTCATTTTGCCCTGTTAAAGATCATGACGATTTTGAGATAGATAAAGATCTCTATAAATTTTTCAGGACATTAAGGTTAAAGGCACTATATGGTGGGAGTAATACGGCTAATGTGTGTGATCAAAATGCAATAAATGAAGTAATGCAAAATGATTGCTTTAATCTAAAAACGTTGAATCTATACAAAAAGTCCTCATTTATACCTCCTACAAGTAACTCTGGTATTGAAACCTTTGTTAAGTTTGTCCAACAGGATGTTGCTAATTTAGTGAAGAAAGCAAAATTGCAACCATATACTAAACAACACAATTTAACTAAAGGGGAATGGGAGGCTATATCTACCCTAAAAAGTAATAAAAACATCACAATAAAAAACGCCGATAAGGGCGGTTCTATTGTGATATTAGATACTGATTATTACACCCAGGAAATTCTACAACAATTATCAGATGGGGGAGTTTATGAAATACTGGATCACAACCCCCTTGTAGAGATACAAAGTGAACTTAGAGGGATTTTAGATAGAGCCTTGGGACGCAATATTATCTCTAAAGAGATTTATGAATTTTTGTTTAACAAATTTCCAATAACACCAGTTTTCTATACATTGCCCAAGGTACATAAAAACCTCACACATCCACCTGGACGCCCTATTGTGGCTTGTACTGATTCTGTGTTCTCTAACACTTCAATTTTTTTAGACAAAATCCTCTTTCCTTTAGTCAAACAGCAAAGATCATTCATTAAAGACACAAATGATTTTTTAACAAAACTTGCAGGAGTTGAAATAGAGGATACATGTTTAATTTTTACACTTGATGTGGTAAATCTTTATACTTCAATTCCACATGAGGCTGGTTTAACTACTGTCAAAAGTTTTTTAAGTGAAAGCAAACTATATAATCCATCTCAGATTGATTTTGTTGACGACATGCTAAGATTGATATTGTACTGTAATTACTTCCTTTTTCAGGACACATATTATATGCAAAAACGGGGGACAGCAATGGGCTCCAATGTAGCCCCCTCATATGCCAATTTGTTCATGAGTGGTTTTGAGAACAAATTTGTCTACAATAGTCAGCCATTCATCAGTAGCTGTAAGCTCTGGCTAAGGTATATAGATGATATTTTTGGCATATGGGGGGGCTCATTGGAGTCCTTAATTCAGTTTGTTGAGGACATTAATGCCTCCATGGTGGGCATTAGATTTACACTTACATATTCTCATCAAAAAGTTAACTTTCTTGATACTACTGTCTATAAGCAAGGCACAAAACTGAGCACTGATCTTTATACCAAACCAACAGATAGGAATACATTGCTAAGATATGAAAGTTTCCATCCAGAAACAGTGTTCAGATCTATACCCAGGAGCCAGCTATTGCGTACAAAGAGAATAGTTCAAGACCAAGAGATATTGCCAGAAAGATTGAAATCTATGGGCAATAAATTTATCCAAAGAGGATATCCAGAAGAGACAGTAGCTAGGAGTATTGAAGAAATACAAAGAAAACAAACTAAAAAACATCCTAAAAACAGCACAGTAAGTAGATCTAACAGATTGGTCTTTTCTATGGAGTATAGTGATCTGAGTAGTGATGTTTTTAGAATAGTAAGAAAATATTGGCACTTACTGTCTAAATATAATCCAGAAGTAGAATCTTTCAAACTACCCCCCATGCCCTCATACAGAAGGGTTAAAAACCTTAGGGATAATATTGTTTGTGCCGATATAGGTACCATCAAACCATCTAATGTTAACTACCTAACTACACCAAATAAGGGATGTTATCCCTGTCTGCACTGCGCCCAATGTAACTCTATAATTAAAGGTAAATACCTGGCACAAAATGATAAAAGGAAACAATACACTATAAATGGATTATATACATGCCAGACCAATTATGTAATCTATTTACTTAAATGCCCATGTGGGCTTTGTTATATTGGCGAGACCACCCAGGCTGCCAGGGATAGGTTCAGCCAACATAAGGCCTCTATTAAATCTAAAGATTTGTCATTACCAGTTTCTGCACATTTTACACAAATGGGACACACAGTTAGCCAACTCCGCTTTCAAATTATAGACCATATTCCCATACATAGAAGAGGGGGCAATAGGGAATTAAAGTTAAAACAAAAAGAAGTATGGTGGATTAAACGTTTGAATACTTTACACCCTTATGGTCTGAATAGGGACTATGATTTGTATTTGTTTTTATAAGATATTCTTTTGTTTTAAAATGTTATGTGTTTTGGGGCCACCAGGGGGCACTTAAGTAAAGCAAATTGCAATACCTGGACAGGTATGAGTTAAACCAATTAGTTCACAGCACTAAACCCTGATTGGCTCTGATACCCTTTTTAAATGTTTGTTCAGTTGTATTTTAACTATGCATGAATAAGGACCATGTAGGTCCGAAACGTCGCTTTTTTATGGTTGTTGTACCTCAATAAAAGAATTTTTCACCTCTAAGAAGTAAGACTGTGCTGTGGTGCTGTTACACTTTGCATATATGGACTATATATATATATATATATATATACAGTGTGTGTGTATATATGTATGTATGTATATATATATATATATATATATATATATATATATATATATGTATGTGTATATATATATATATATATATATATATACATACACACACACACACACACACACACACACACACACAGAGAGAGAAGTGCGCTCACAGGAACGAACAACTGGCTCAATACCATTATTAGTCTGTTCTATAGCAATTTACCACCTGGGTGCAGCTTCTGTTTAGCCCAGTAATGCTTTTCACAGAGTAGAATATAGAGTATATCAGTCTCGGTCAGTCCAGCGGTCAGTCCAGCGGCAAAATACCAGGCAATTCCTCTCTGAACAAGGAGTACGACAACCCCAGACAATCGTTTCGGCCTTCATTGGGCCTCGTCAGTGAGGTGTAGCCATATTCCTCTAAGCACACTGAGCAATATATATATTTCTCTACTATATGCAATGCACTAATATATATATATATATATATATATATATATATATATATATATATATATATATATATATATATATATATATATATATATATATATAAAAACTCCTTAACCCACCTAGGTATTCTGCTCAATGAAGGATACTAGCCGATCAACGTAAATGTAATAATGAAAACTAATTGAAAAGTCTTTTTAAAATTACATGCTCCGAAAGTTTCATTTAATGTTAAATGTCATGTCCCTTTAATTCTCTGCCTATTGAGCGGTAGCTCTGCTACAGCTGTAGTATTTTTCACAGAACACAGTACAGTTCGCTACTGCCAGGTTCCAGCCACACCCCCGACCACTGTTGCATTAAAGAGCACTATTAAAAGTTTTGCGAAATTAAACTTTCTTGACTTAGGGCTTCATGTACCCAGCAGCGAAAGCTGCTCCGGAGGCCTTGTGGGGCAGTTTCGCATATGCGAGCCTGCTTCCCGCAATGTAAGAAACAGCGTTCTGCTCGCTTCTTCGTACGTTGGACCTTTTGATAGCAGTACATTGTACACTTCATTAGTTACCTTTTTCTCTTGGTATCCTTAGATGACACTTGGCCTTTTTCTTCAAGTTTTACTGAATTGAAATATATACATTTTTAAAAGATGTTCCTATGGTTTGCGGGGTGCGTTACTTCCTACCAATTGAGCTGTAGGGTTTCTTATCAGCCAGCCAGCTTCTGTCCCTCAGACCAGTTGTGCACTTCCTGTTAGCTACAAAATTAAAATTAACAGCTTTAACATAACATTTCTTTATTTCATTTTAAAAAAAAAATGATATATAAATATATATCAGTTTTTTTTTACTTCCATAAGGCAGGGAGCGTCCACAACTTCATTCCTTACTGTTGGGAAATACAACACCTGGCCACCAGGAGGAGGCAGACACCCCAGCCAAAGGCTTAAATATTACTCCCACTTCCCCTATCCCCCAGAAGATTTGCATAGTCCTGTAATGGGTATGTTCCATTTGAGAAAGGACTGGAGTTTTAAGTAATCATGTCAACCTCTCAGTGAGAGTATTGATGAAAATTAGAGTCTGGAGATGCAGGGAAAGTTTTTCTGCAAACCCATCCAGACTGTCGCTAACAGATCCTGAGCAATCAGTGTTAACGAGTTTCACTGCTTGCTGCTACACACTCAAGTCAATGTCAGAAGCGCTGCTGCAAGACGTTCACACTTGAGAGGCTGTGCCTATTCCACAGCATGGATCCTGGAGGGTAAGACCGTTTATATATATATATATATATATATATATATATATATATATATATATATATATATATATATATATATATATATATATATATATATATATATATATATATAATTTAAAAAGCTATACAGGGTCACAGTGTGGCTCCTTTATACCTTGATAGGATCAAAAGTTAATATCTCCTTCAGGGAGATTATTTGAACAGTTTGGGGATTTATATCTTCTTAATGTGAGAGATTTTTAAACTCATAGACTGTGTGTTGTTTTTGGCTTGAAACAAACAGGTTTTACTTTAGTTTTCTTAATAAATGGAAAGAGTCAACAGCTGCATTCATTACTTTTGGGAAAATAAGAACCTGGTCACCAGGAGGAGGCAATGACACCCCAGCCAAAGGCTTAAATACTCTTCCCACTTCCTTCATCCCCCAGTCATTCTTTGCCTTTCATCCCAGGAGGTTGGCAGAGAAGTGTCAGAAGTTTGTTTTCGTCTCTTATGGAGGGTAGTACTTACTCTTCGACATGGGATGGGAGTTTTAAGTAATCCTGTCAGTCTCTCAGTGAAGGCTTGGATGACAGTTCCGGAGATGCAGGAAGAGTCTTTCTGCGAAACCATCCTGACTCATTGTAACAACTCCACAAGCAATCGGTGTTGTCTAACTTCGCTTCGCTGCCTGCTTTCTTCTCTCAAGTCCATGGCGGAGACGAGGCTACTATCCGTCAAGCTTGAAGGGCCGTGTTCCTGTTCCACGGCGTTGATTCGGGTAAGATAGTTTCATTTTACTTCATGATTGTACTGTAACTGATTTGTTCCTGCGAACTCACATGAAAAATACAGGATCTCAGTGGGACTCCTTTAGTATCTTGGAATCAAGGGTTAATATCTCCTGAGGGGGATTATTGAACGGGGGGGGGGGTTTAATCATGTTTGTTATGTGATTCAATCTGCTTATGTGTAGTGTCAACTGGGCTCGTGGCTTTTTGGAACATAACGGCCTTTCGAAGTGACGCGACCTTACGGTTGGGTGCGCTTTTTTTGGACTGTATGGTTCACCTTGTGACCGGGCGTGTTTACGTTCTTGTCTCCCATTTCCTCATTACTGACTGTGTGGCGACGGAGAATTCTAGTCCGCTGGTGTCTGGTTCATAGGAGGTGGCGAGTGCCTCAGCCAATGTGGGTGTCAGGTGCCGTTTAATTTGTTTTATATATAGTCCATTTATTTTTGGTATCCTTTATCCAGTTATGGAGGATGCTGATGTTGAGATTGTTCAATTTCTGATTCGGATTCTTCGTCCTGTGAAGAATGCAAATTGGCCCCATTGACTCAGGTCAGTCAGTTATGTTCTTTAGACCGTCCTAGAGCGCCTTGTTCCTCGGGCTTGGGGATTCAAGGGTCTGCTGAGCCATCCGTCTCGGGGGGCCCTGTCCTCTGGGAGGCGATTTCCCTACCGCTCCCTACTACTACTAAACATGCGGGTAATCCAGGTTTTGTTTTTTCCTCCTCGGAGGGTGGATTGTTACCCCGAAGGTTGTGGCACGTTTTCGCTTTTACACGCTTATGGCGCTTGCTCGTCTACAAAGTCCAGATGTTTATTTGTGAAGTGCTCGTGCCCTATTGCCCCAGGTCTCTCGGGCACAGGAGGGCATGTGCAATTCCCTGTGGGTGTAACTGTTCCTGAGTGTTGTGCCTTTCGTTACAGGCTGGCTCGCCTTCTTGTTCTACTCAGACACGTTTTTGAGCTGTTTGGGGACCCTATCCTTCTCGGCTATGGGACTCAGTCTCCTCCTTCGAATGGCTCACCTCGTTAGACATGGGGGGGATGATGTAATCTCCTTTAAGTCTTGTTATCGAGATCCTTTCCAGTTTTGTTGGAGGAACAGGGTTTCCGTTAGGCTGGTCCTGCGGATCTTCTGTTCTTCTTGGGCGTTAACCCTCGGGTTGCCTGTCATTTTATCTGGTTAGGATGAATTTTATTTTATTTTTCATACTATGTTTTCTGCGGGAACTTTCACTGGGATCGATGCTCGCTTTTTGCTTCTACGGAATTTATTCGGGACACGTTAGTCCCATGTTAGTCTGTTTTTTCTTCCTCCCTCTCTGAGGGTGGATTTAGCCATCTTGGCAGTTATGACCCTAATTGCAGGCTGGTCCTGCTTGGGTTCAGATCCTTCTATCTTGCGGCTTATCCAGACAGGTGGCGCCTATTATACCTTGCTGGTCAAGTTGGGGTGCTGAATACTCTCAATATTATTTGTTTCTTGTTATTTGTTTTACAAGTTTCAGCTAAGCATTCTCAAGAGGACTTGCAGGTCCGCGCGGCTCTCTGGATTGTTTAAGTCCTTAAATAACCGTCTCTCTTATGTCTGGGTCGGTGAATTTTGCTTTGTCACTCTCTGTTGCTTCCGATACCCTTGGAACCTAGAGTATTCCTTCCCATGTGGTGGGAAGGTCAGAGGGTTTAGCGCCTCTTTTCCGCCGGTCGGGGGGGTGTTGCCTTTAGGAGGCCCTGGGAATTGTCCTTTTTGGATTGTTCCTTAGTGGTTCTCTTCTTCATTGAGACCTTCTTGGACTTTGTCAGTTACTCCTTGTGGATTAGGTCACCTTCAGGAGACTTGGATTCCCTTTGTGAGTTGGTAGTTCCTTTTTCAGTACATTAGGCAGTGAGGTCTTTTTGGGCTCTGGTTAGGGGTCCTTCCCCGGTGTTGGGAATGCTATGCATCTCCTTCATGGGATAGAAGCGGTCCTAGTGGTTTTCCACTCAGATGGTTCAGGTATTGCCATTCAGGTGGCATCCAAACCCATGTTTTACTGTCCTCTGACTTAAAATCTGAGGTGATGTGGAGGCTTGCTGTTGCTCTGTTTGGGTGACTTGTCCTCACTGTTCCCCTTGTGTCTGGAGCTCATGGCTAGCTGGACAGCTAGCTCAACATACTAATGCTCTGTGGCTACTCTGTACTGTAGCAAACCGAGGGTTGCTAGTTCGATCCCCAGCAAGGTCTAATCAGCCTTTCCTCCTCTCAAGGTTAATAAAATGTGCAGCGCTTTTTGTCCCTTAAGGGGGATTAGCTGCGCTTTTCAAGTACAATGTAAGAACTCTGTAATACCTCCTTAAGTATTTAAGATCTCCGTAATACCACCTTAAGTATTACTCTTCCTATTCCTGGATTCCCTTTATAAGTTCATTTCCTGCTTCTTCCAATCATTGCTTGAATATTTTGTTCCTGCCTTCTTGTGATTAAAGTTCCTTGTCTATCCTGCAAAGACTCACCTGTCACTAACCAGGAGCTTCTTTTCATTTCCGCATCTACTTCAGATGATTACAGCAAACACAGATGCCCAGCTCTCTTCACGCTGTTACTAACAGCCAGCTCAGCATTCTAAGTCAACCTCCTCTTCATGCTGTATCTGACAGCTATTACTTTGAAGTCTAATCTCCTCTAAACAACTCTACAGGAATTCCTCCTTTTTGCAAGCAGCTAACCGCAAGTATATCTGTAAACACAGAATTAACCTTTGCCTGTCTGTTTTGACTTGTAACCTGTTTGTTTCTACAAGCAACATTCCTATGCATTTAACTTGCACAACTAACTTTGCTTGCTATCTATATCCTGAAATCTCATGATGTATACCAATTGAACTTAATACTGGAGGATATTCTACCATTTCTCAGAGTATTTCTCAGAGTACATATCACATTATCTCTGCTACATTTGTTAACCCTATTTATTTCAGAGTTTATATTCTCTTAATGGGAACTTGTGAAATATTTACCATTTAACTAAGACTCAGTGCTATATCATGAATATTGTGAACTGCTGCTTGACTCTGAATCCTTATGCTTATACACCTGTAACCTAATCAGTGTGTGTATAATTATAACAAATGTATGAACTGCTAGCTACCTCTAGCCCATTTAACCCTCATATTGTTTCTTTGGTTTAGGTTTCCTCTACCAACAACATCATGTTTTAAGAAGGTTTATTTAATAGTCTTACATACAATCAGGTTAATGTTGCTTGGAAGCTCTAGTGTCCTTTTATGGCCTTGGAGTGTTGGGCTCCGGCAAGGGATGGTCTTTTACCTTTGGGTCGGGACTTGCAAGGGCTTCTTGCTCTTGTTATCTGCGTTATTCTGGATTTTTCCCTGGGAGGTCTGTGGTTTTGATAATCAGACGAGGGATTTATGTTCCTGGAAGATTGTTTAATCTAAACATTTGTGGGGGCCAGGCTTCTTTTCCTGATCTTCCGGTTGTTGAGGGTTTTACTCTGCGTTTTTCTCTTTGTGGATCCCGCTGTGGGATGTTACCGGACCTTATGATCCTAGGACTGACCTGGGGGTTCCAGTTTCCAGTTTACTTGGGCTTAGCCCTTGTTCTGGCTGTTCTCTTTTACAACTTGGCCAGATTTGCTTAGAGCCGGGGCTCCTTGGGGCTTGTCTTGTGCCGGACGATACGGTTCCCTTGAGACAGCCAACTAATGTGACCTGATGGTGGGCTTTCCTGCCTAGCAAGTGGAAGGTTTGTGGTTGCTCAGCTGTCGCTCTTGCTCCTGGTATATGTGCTTGCACAATGATGTTTTAAGGGGTTCTTTCCGTGTTCATCAGTGACGTGGCTTTGTGTTCTCTCGGTTCTTCCTACAACTTCCTGTCTTATGGGCAGGTGTTTATCAATGATCTCCTCTTCAGGGGGCTCGTTGTCCTCCTTACGGAGGTGTGGTTCCTTTTTCTAGCGGCCTCTCCTGTGTTCGGGAGGTTGGAACAGATGTTTTATCAAGTTCAGGGATTGGTCTGCTCTTTGAGTTGTTCCTTTCCATCTGGGATGCTGCTGGCTCCGCATTGAGACTTTAGTTGGGTGGCCTCTCCTGTGTTCGGGAGGTTGGAACAGATGTTTTATCAAGTTCAGGGATTGGTCTGCTCTTTGAGTTGTTCCTTTCCATCTGGGATGCTGCTGGCTCCGCATTGAGACTTTAGTTGGGTGGCTTTGCTAGATCTCCTTGGGTCTAACGCCTGCTCAATTGTCTCTAGGTTGAAGTGGCTGTGTCCATTCTTCCTCCCTTTTGGGGGCCGGTCTTGGGGTTCCTTTCTGTCCCCTTGCTTTCAGATCTGCCGTTGCTTGGGCTGGTCCTGCTAGGTGTAGGATCTGAGATTTGTTGTTCATCCTCAGATCTTGGGACTGCCAGTGGACCTTTTTTTTTTTTAAAGAGGTTCTGTGCCTCCCCCCCATTGAGATCTGTGAGTAGGCCTGGATTGCCTGTAGTGTGCCCTCTGTCTTGGAGGTTGGGCAATCTGCTATTCTGTTCAGCCGCTTTTTCCTTACGGATAGTGTTTTCTCTGTGTCTTCCTATGGATGGGGCAGCGTGTTACTAGACTCAGATGTTTATCTTTCTGAGTTTGCTATTTTTAATTTTTCTGTTTGCTCAGTCTCTGAGTTCTGACGTTTTGAGGACTTTGTCTTCAGCTCTCTCTTTCGGTGCTGTTGCACGATGTTTGGGAGATGTTTCTCCTTCATGATGCCTGGTTGTTCCTTGTGGGTTTGGCGTCGTCTCCCCTTGTTCTCGGGATCCATTCAGGTCTCCGTGGACTTGGCCTTCTTTTGAAGGGGATACTTTTCTTTTCTTCAGATGGAAAGAGTCCACAGCTCCCCACCGGTATTTTTTCTGTGGGGCGTCTCTTATTTTTTTATTCTTCTGGCACCTTTTCACCCTGGTATTTCTTCTACTGTTCTTCTTGTTCCTCGGCAGAATGACTGGGGGATGAGGGAAGTGGGAGGAGTATTTAAACCTTTGGCTGGGGTGTCTTTGCCTTTTTCTTGTGGCCAGGCTCCTATTTTCCCAAAAGTAATGAATGCAGCAGTGGACTCTTTCCATCTGAAGAAAAGAAAATGATCAGGTAAGCATAATTTTAAGATTTTTGAAGTGTTGCGCAGCTCATAATAGCTAGGCGCCCTTTTTCATAGCAAGGGAAGTCCTGCCTTATGTACCACGTGACCGGGTGCGGTCTCTTTCATTCCCTAAGATCCTGCTGCAGACATCACTCCTGAGAAGAGCGTTTTCACTGTTAGTTGTCTGGGTCTAGGAGGTGGTGAGTGCCCCAGCCATTGGGAGAATTAAGGTGCCGTTTTTTAAATAAAAGCGTTTACTCCTGTGGGTATATACAAAGCTATGGAGGACTCTGATACTACATTAGAAGGTTCCGCTCCTTCTGTACTGATGAATAATTCCTTTTTTATACTGTGAGGAGGCTGTGGTTTGCCCGCCTGCTTAATTTTGTTCCATTTGCCTAAACACTGTTCTAAAGTTTAAGAAGGTAGACAAGCCTCATAGCTCTATTAGCCCTTCTGAGCCGTCTACTTCTCAGGAATCTGGGTCCTGAGAAATGACTACTCTTTCTACATTACCCGCTCCATATGCAGTTCCCCGTGGCTCAACTAATCCTTCATCTGGAGGGGGCTTTCTTCCAGTGGACTTTACATGGCAGGTACAATCGGCAGTGTCTGCGTCCCTGAGTGCCTTACCTCGTTCTAACAAACGCAAGAGAAAGGTTAAACATAGTTCTCCTGTCCTAGAGTCATCTATATATTTGTCGGATTTAGCTATCTGAGGATGAGTTAATCTCTGTAGCTTCAGAGGGTGAACTTTCTTAGACGGAGACTTCAGTTACAAAACCTCCTTCAGCAGAGGAACCCTCCTTTAGTAAAAAATGCAGATGCTCAATTTTATATCTAAAGGCGGCTCTGTCTACTCTCGAGGTTCCAGAGGCGACACTCCCTGAGGAGCCTACGATCCCTAAATTAGAAAGGGTTTACGAAGATAAGAAGGTCCCTCTGACTTTTCCTGTGCCAGTTAAAATGGCAAATATTATTATTAACGAATGGGAAAGAGTATGAACTTCTTTTTCCCCCTTGTCTACTTTTAAAAAATTATTCCGGTCCCTGACTTTCAATTAGATTTGTGGGGCTCCATCCCGAAGGTGGATGGCACTATCTCCACGCTGACTAAGCATTATACTATCCCTCTGAAGGATAGTTCTTCTTTTAGAGAGCCTATGAATAAAAAATGGAAACTTTTCTAAGGAAGATGTTTCAACATATATAGCGTTTTTATTTCAACTGGCGGCAGCTGTAGCCGCAGTTGCTGGAGCAGCTACCTACTGGTGCAACACCTCAATGAGGTGGAGACTCCCCTCGAGGATATTCAGGAGAGAATTAAGGCTCTGAGAATTGCTAACTCCTTCATCTGTGATGCAAGCAAATATGCAGATTTGCTTAAATGCAAAGGCTGCTTGCTTTGCGGTTCTAGCCCGCCGGGCTCTCTGGTTAAAGTTTTGGTCTGCGGATATGACTTCTATATCCAGACTCCTTTCTCTTCCCTTCAAGGGGAAGATTTTATTCTGTCCAGGGCTAGACTCCATTATCTCTACGGTTACTGGAGGGAAAGGTGCCTTCCTACCACAGGATAAGAAGAATAGGCCTAAGGGACGGCAACTATCTAATTTTTGTGCTGACAAGTCACAACGACAGCAATCCTTTTCCAAGTCCGAGCAACCCAAGAGTACTTGGAAGCCGGCTCACTCCTGGATTAAGTCTAAGGCATAGAAAAGAGGCCTGCCGAGAACAAATCAGCATGAAGGGGTGGCCCCCGATCCAGGATCGGATTGAGTAGGGGACAGACTGTCTCTCTTTTTTTCAGACGCTTGATTTCAGGATGTACAGGATCCTTGAATCCTGGAGGTTGTATCTCAAGGATACAGGATAGGATTCAAGTCTCAGCCGCCCAGGGGCAGATTCTTACTCTCTAGTCTCTTAACAAAACCAGAAAAGAGGGCTGCTTTCTTAGGTTGCGTACGGGATCTCTCCTCTCTAGGTGTAATTGTCCCGGTACCTACAGCAGAAAGAGGTTTGGGGTTTTATTCAAACATTTTCGTGGTTCCAAAGGAGGAGGGAACTTTCCGTCCAATTCTGGACTTAACGTGCCTAAACAAGTTTCTGAGTGTTCCCTCTTTCAAGATGGAAACAATACGGTCAATCCAGCCTCTGGTTCAGGAAGTATAGTTTATGACCACAATAGACATGAAGGATGCATATCTTCACGTCCCGATTCACAGGGAACATTTTCAGTTCCTGAGGTTTGCTTTTCTGGATCAGCACTTCAAGTTCATAGCTCTTCCGTTTGGCTTAGCTACTGCTCCAAGGATATTTACAAAGGTTCTGGGGGTTCTTCTAGCCTTTGCCAGAACACGAGGTGTTGCAGTAGTGCCTTACCTGGACGATATCTTGGTACAGGCACCATCTTTTCGTCTAGCGGAAGAACATTCGGTGTCCCTTCTCAGTCTTCTTTGATCACATGGATGGAAGATAAACTTGGAAAAGAGTTCTCTTACTCCAAATATAAGGGCGAATTTCCTGGGAACTATAATAGACTCCATATCCATGAGAATATTCCTCACAGATCAGAGACACTGCAAGCTAACTTCTGCATATCTTGCCCTCCAGGCCTACTCGAGACCCTCAGTGGCTCAGTGTATGGAGGTAATCTGACTCATGGTGTCCTGCATGGACATCATTCCGTTTGCCAGATTCCATCTCAGACCCTTACAACTATGCATGCTGAAACAATGGAACGGCGACCATTCAGATCTGTCTCAACAGATTGTTCTGGGCAGCCTGTCGAGAGACTCGCTCTCCTGGTGGCTCTGTGCAGATCATCTGTCCCAAGGCACGTGATTTTTGAAACTGTCCTGGGAGATTGTGACTAAGGCACAAGCCTTTCCGGCTCGGGAGCCGTTTGGGGTGTCAAGAAAGCTCAAGGTCTGTGGACTCAGGAGTAGTCCTCCCTTCCGATCAATATTTTGGAACTCCGGGCAATCTTTAATGCCTTGAAGGCTTGGCCCCTTCTGGGTTTGTGCCAGTTTATCAGATTCCAATCAGACAATATAACCTTGGTTGCCTATATCAACCATTGAGGGGAAACAAGCAGGTTTTTGGTGATGAGAGAAGAATCTCAAATACTAGAGTGGGCGGAGACTCACAGATGTACGCTTTCAGTGATCCACATTCCAGGTGTGGACAACTGGGAAGCAGACTTTCTCAGTAGGCAATCCTTTCACCCAGGGGAATGGTCTCTTCACCCGACGTGTTTGCAGAGATATGCAGCGAGTGGGGGATGCCGGAGATGGATCTCATGGCATCCCGCTTCAATACCAAGCTACCCAGGTACAGGTCGAGGGATCCTCAGGCGGAATTGATAGATGCCCTATCAATACCATGGAGGTTCAGTCTCATATATCTCTCTCCTCCATTACCGCTTCTCCTTCGTGTGGTGGCTCGCATCAAGCAGGAGCGAGCATCTGTGATTCTGATTACCCTGTCATGGCCGCGAAGGACGTGGTTTACGGATTTGGTGGGGATGTCCTCATCTCCACAGCGGAGGTTACCTTGTTGCAGAGATTTACTGATACAGGGTCCCTTCGTTCATCAAAATCTAGAGTCTCTGAGGCTGACTGCGAGGAGATTGAACGCTTAGTCTTAGCCAAAAGAGGGTGCTCTGAGTGTTATCGACACTGGTTCAAGCTTGTAAGCCAATTACTCATTATATCTACCTTAAAGTGTGGAGGACTTACTTGTTCTGGTGTGAAGAGCGTGGCTTTTCCTGGCATAGGGTTAAGGTTGCCAGAATTTTAGCTTTTCTCCAGGATGGACTGGAGAAGGTCCTATCTGCTAGTTCCCTGAAGGGACAGATATCGGCCCTGTCGGTGTTACTGCACAAAAGATTAGCTGAGGTCCTGGATGTGCAGTCCTTTGTTAAAGGGACACTGAACCCAAATTTTTATTTCATGATTCAGATAGAGCATGACATTTTAAGCAACTTTCTAATTTACTCCTATTATCGATTTTTCTTTGTTCTCTTGCTATCTTTATTTGAATAAGGCATCTAAGATAAGGAGCCAGCCAATTTTTGGTTCAGTCCCTGGATAGCACTTGTTTATTGGTGGATGAATTTATCCACCAATCAACAACAACCCAGGTTGTTCACCAAAAATGGGTCGGCACCTAAACTTACATTCTTGCTTTTCAAATAAATATACCAAGAGAATGAATACATTTTGATAATAGGAATAAATTAGAAAGTTGCTTAAAATTGCATGCTCTATCTGAATCACAAAAGAACATTTTTGGGTTCAGTGTTCCTTTAAGGCTCTGGCTAGGATCAGACCTGTGTTTAGATCTGGGGCTCCGCCTTGGAGCCTCAATCTTAAAGTGAATGTAAATTTTGATGCTAAAGTGCCCGGTTTTTAAAAATTCGATTAAAAACAGGGACACTTCAATTCATCAAAAGTTACATTTCACTTGTGTTGTGAAAATACTTACCTTTTAATCTTGACAGCCGCTCCAGCTTCCTCCACCCGTCGCAAAGTGTCTTCCTGGGTCTAAAATGAGGAATCCGGCTTCCTCCAATCACGGCTTTGAATCAGACACAGATTCCCCTGTGGAGGGGAGCCGTGATTGGAGGATGACCGATCCATCATTTCTGACGTCAGAAATGGCTTTGCGACGACCGGGAGAAGCTGGAGCGGTTGTCAAGTTTAAAAGGAAAGTATTTTTTCACGAGTGAAATGTAAATATTGATGAATTAAAGTGCCCCTGTTTTTATTTGATTTTTTAAAAACCGGGCACTTTAGCATCAAAATTTACATTTACTTTAATCTTAGTGTTTTGCAGCAGGCTCTGTTTGAGCCTATTCATACTGTTGACATTAAATTGTTATCTTGGAAGGTTCTTTTTTTTTGTTGGCTATTGCCTCTGCGTGCAGCGTTTCTGAGATTTCTGCTTTGCAATGTGATCCCCTTTATCTGGTTTTTCATGCTGATAAGGCGGTTTTACACACTAAACTAGGGTTTCTCCCTAAGGTGGTGTCAAATCGTAACATTAATCAAGAAATTGTTGTTCCTTCCTTGTGTCCTAATCCTCCTTCAGCGAAGGAGCATTTGCTTCACAATCTAGATGTGGCTCTTTGTCATCTATACGGGGAAGCGTAAGGGACAGAAGGCTACTACGACTTCTCTATCTTTCTGGTTGAGGAGCGTCATCCACTTAGCTTATGAGACAGCGGGACGACAGCCTCCTGAGAAGATAACGGCTCATTCCACTAGAGCAGTGGCTACCTCTTAGGCTTTTAAGAACAGATTTGGCAGGCGGCTACCTGGTCCTCCTTACACACTTTTTCTAAATTTTACAAGTTTGATGTGTTTGCTTTGGCTGAAGCAGCTTTCGGGAGAAAAGTTTTGCAGGCTGTGGTGCCCTAGGAATAGGGCCTGCCTTTTTTTTCTATTCCCTCCCATTATTCATTCAGTGTCCTCTGGAGCTTGGGTATAGTTTTTTTTCCAACAGTAAGGAATGAAGTCATGGATTCTCCCTACCTTATGGAAGGAGAACATAATTTATGCTTACCGGATAAATTCCTTTCCTTCCTGGCAGGGAGAGTCCACGACCCCGCCCGTAATTTATTTTTTTGATGGGCGGCTCCCTTTTTATATTATTTCTTCTGGCTTTTTTATATCCTGATGTTTCTCCTACTTTTTCTTGTTCTCCCGTAATGTTACTGTTGACTAAGGTTTTGCAGTATTTGTGTTATTAAAGGGACATGAAACCCAAAAATTTTCTTTTATGATTCAGATAGAGAATACAATTTTAAACAGCTTTACAATTTATTTCTATTATTAACCCCTTAACGACTGAGGACGTGCAGGGTACGTCCTCAGAAAAAAGGCAGTTAATGCCTGAGAACGTACCCTGCACGTCCTCAGTGTGGAAAGCAGCTGGAAGCGATCCTGCTCGCTTCCAGCTGCTTTCCGGTTATTGCAGTGATGCCTCGATATGGAGGCATCCTGCAATAACCTTTTTAAGTAATCCGGTGCAGAGAGAGCCACTCTGTGGCCCTCTCTGCACCGGAGATCGGTGGCTACCTGCGTTGGTGGGTGGGAGCCGGACCGGGAGGCGGGGTGGCGGCCATCGATGGCCATGTGGATGTGAAGGGGGGCGGGATCGTGGGCGGGGGTGGCTGGGGGCGCGCGCGTGCACGGGAGGGTGGGGGCGGGCGCGTGCACGGGGAGGGAGCGGGTGGGAACCGCTACACTGCAGAAAATTTGAAAATAAAAAGATAAAAAATATCGAAAATTGTAATAATCAGCAAGGTGGTGGGGGTTTGTCTGTGGGGGGTGGGGGGGGGGGAAGCTACACTACAGAAAAAAAAAACCAAAGACAAAAAAAGCACTTTTTATTGTAAACTGGGTACTGGCAGACAGCTGCCAGTACCCAAGATGGCCCCCAATAAGGCAGAGGGGAGGGTTAGAGAGCGGTTTTGGGGGGGATCAGGGAGGTTGGGGGCTAAGGGGGGGATCCTACACAGTAGCATATGTAAATATGCTAAAAAAAAAAAATTCATTTTTTTTTTTAAAACCCTTTTATTTTAGTACTGGCAGACTTTCTGCCAGTACTTAAGATGGCGGGGACGATTGTGGGGTGGGGGAGGGAAGGGAGCTGTTTGGGAGGGATCAGGGGGTGGGATGTGTCAGATGGGAGGCTGATCTCTACACTAAAGCTAAAATTAACCCTGCAAGCTCACTACAAACTCCCTAATTAACCCTTTCACTGCTAGCCATAATACACGTGTGAGGCGCAACAGGATTTAGTGGCCTTCTAATTACCAGAAAGCAACGCCAAAGTCATATATGTCTGCTATTTCTGAACAAAGGGGATCCCAGACAAGCATTTACAACCATTTGTGCCATAATTGCACAAGCTGTTTGTAAATGATTTCAGTGAGAAACCTAAAATTGTGAAAAATTTTACGTTTTTTTTTAATTTGATCGCATTTGGCGGTGAAATGGTGGCATGAAATATACCAAAATGTGCCTAGATCAATACTTGGGGTTGTCTACTACACTACACTAAAGCTAAAATTAACCCTACAAGCTCCCTAAAAGCTCCCTAATTAACCCCTTAACTGCTGGGCATGATACACTTGTGGTGCGCAGTGGCATTTAGCGGCCTTCTAATTACCAAAAAGCAACGCCAAAGCCATATATGTGTGCTATTTCTGAACAAAGGGGATCCCAGAGAAGAATTTACAACCATTTATGCCATAATTGCACAAGCTGTTTGTAAATGATTTCAGTGAGAAACCTAAAGTTTGTGAAAAAATTTGTGAAAAAGTGAACAATTTTTTGTATTTGATCGCATTTGGCGGTGAAATGGTGGTATGAAATATACCAAAATTGGCCTAGATCAATACTTTGGGATGTCTACTAAAAAAAATATATACATGTCAAGGGATATTCAGGGATTCCTGAAAGATATCAGTGTTCTAATGTAACTAGCGCTAATTTTGAAAAAAAGTGGTTTGGAAATAGCAAAGTGCTACTTGTATTTATGGCCCTATAACTTGCAAAAAAAGCAAAGAACATGTAAACATTGGGTATTTCTAAACTCAGGACAAAATTTAGAAACTATTTAGCATGGGTGTTTTTTGGTGGTTTTAGATATGTAACAGATTTTGGGGGTCAAAGTTAGAAAAAGTGTGTTTTTTTCAATTTTTCCTCATATTTTATCATTTTTTTTATAGTAAATTATAAGATATGATGAAAATAATGGTATCTTTAGAAAGTCCATTTAATGGCGAGAAAAACGGTATATAATATGTGTGGGTACAGTAAATGAGTAAGAAGAAAATTACAGCTAAACACAAACACCGCAAAAATGTAAAAATAGCCTTGGTCCCAAACGGACAGAAAATGGAAAAGTGCTCTGGTCACTAAGGGGTTAATTTGCTTCCTTCTCTTGTTATCCTTTGCTGAAAGGTTTATCTAGACAAGCTCAGGAGCAGCAAAGAACCTAGGTCCTAGCTGTTGATTGGTGGCTGCATATATATATTGATTGTGATTGGCTCACCCATGTGTTCAGTTAGAAACCAGTAGTGCATAGCTTCTCCTTCAACAAATGATACCAAGAGAATGAAACAGATTAGATAATAGAAGTAAATTAGAAAGTTGTTTAAAATTGTATTCTCTATCTGAATCATGAAAGACATTTTTTCAGTTTTAAGCCTTTGGCTGGGGTGTCTTTGCCTCCTCCTGGTGGCCAGGTGTTGTATTTCTCAACAGTAAGGAATGAGGTCGTGGACTCTCCCTGCCAGGAAGGAAAGGAATTTATCTGGTAAGCATAAATGATGTTTTTTAACCCCTTAAGGACCAGACCTTTTTTCAATTTCTTACCCTTAAAGGGACAGTCTACACCAAAATCTTTATTTAAAAAGATAGATAATCCCTTTATTACCCATTCCCCGTTTTTGCATAACCAACAGAGTTATATTAATATACTTTATACCTCTGTGATTACCTTGTATCTAAGCCTCTGCAGACAGCCTCCTTATCTAAGTGCTTTTGACAGACATGCAGTGTAGTCAATTAGTGAAGACTCCTAAATAACTTCACGGGAGTGAGCACACTGTTATCTATATGACACACATGAACTAACACTGTGAAAAACTTTCAAAATGCTCTGAGCTAAGAGGCGGTTTTCAACGGTTTAGAAATCAGTTTGAGCCTAGCTAGGTTTAGCTTTTCAAAAATATCACCAAGGGAACAAAGCAAATTTTTATGATACAAGTAAATTGGAAAGTTTTTCAAAATTGCATGCCCTAACTGAATCATAAAAGTTTAGTTTTGACTTTACTGTCCCTTTAAAGGGACACTGAACCCAATTTTTTTTCTTTCGTGATTCAGATAGAGCATGCCATTTTAAGCAACTTTCTAATTTACTCCTATTATCAAATTTTCTTCATTCACTTGGTATCTTTATTTGAAATGCAAGAATGTAAGATTAGATGCTGGCCCATTTTTGGTGAACAACCTGGGTTGTTCTTGCTGATTGGTGGATAAATTCATCCACCAATAAAAAAGTGCTGTCCATAGTCATGAACCCCCAAAAAAAGCTTAGATGACTTCTGTTTCAAATAAAGATAGCAAGAGAATGAATGAATTAATAGGAGTAAATTAGAAAGTTTCTTAAAATTGCATGCTCTATCTGAATCACAAAAGAAAAAAATTGGGTTCAGTGTCAATTTAAGGACCAGGGCTATTTTTACATTTCTGCAGTGTTTGTGTTTAGCTGTAATTTTCCTCTTACTCATTTACTGTACCCACACATATTATATACCGTTTTTCTTGCCATTAAATGGACTTTCTAAAGATACCATTATTGTCAACATATCTTATAATTTACTATATAAAATATGATTAAAAAATGGAAAAAATACACTTTTTCTAACTTTGACCCCCGAAATCTGTTACACATCTACAACCACCAAAAAACACTCATGCTTAATAGTTTCTAAATTTTGTCATGAGTTTAGAAATACCCAATGCTTACATGTTCTTTGCTTTTTTTGCAAGTTATAGGGCATTAAGTACAAGTAGCACTTTGCTTTTTCCAAACCAATTTTGTTTTTTCTTAAAAATTAGCGATAGTTACATTGTAACACTGATATCTGTCAGGAATCCCCGAATATCCCTTGACATATATATATTTTTTTTAGTAGACAACCCAAAGTATTGATCTAGGCCCATTTTGGTATATTTCATGCCACCATTTCACCGCCAAATGCGATCAAATAAAAAAAATCGTTCACTTTTTCACAAACTTTAGGTTTCTCACTGAAATTATTTACAAACAGCTTGTGATATTATGGCACAAATTGTTGTAAATGCTTCTCTGGGATCCCCTTTGTTCAGAACTAGCAGATATTTTTCGCTTTGGCATTACTTTTTGGTAATTAGAAGGCCGCTAAATGTCGCTACGCACTATACTTGTATTATGCCCATCAGTGAAGGGGTTAATTAGGGAGCTTGTATGGTTAATTTTAGCTTTAGTGTAGTAGACTACCCAAAGTATTGATCTATGCCACCATATTACCGCCAAATGCGATTAAATAAAAAAAAAAGTTTTTCACTAACTTTTTCACTAAATTTTTCACAAACTTTAGGTTTCTCACTGAAATTATTTACTAACAGCTTGTGCTATTATGGCACAAATGGTTATACATTCTTCTCTGGGATCCCCCTTGTTCAGAAATAGCAGACATATATGGCTTTGGCATTGATGTTTGGTAATTAGAAGGCCGCTAATTGCCGCTACACATCACACCTGTATTATGCCCCACAGTGAAGGGGTTAATTAGGTAGCTTGTAGGGTTAATTTTAGCTTTAGTGTAGAGATCAGCCTCTCACCTGACGCATCCCACCCCCTGATCCCTCCCTGACCCCCCTCAAACAATGCCCTCCCCCACCTCACAATTGTCACTGCTATCTTAAGTACTGGCAGAAAGTCTGCCAGTACTAAAATAAAAGGCGCTTTTATTTTTTTATATTATTCTGCAGTGTTGGATCCCCCTTAGCCCCCAACCTCCCTGATTCTCCCCCCCCCCCTCAAAACCGCTCTCTAACCCTCCCCCCTCTACCTTATTGCCGCCATCTTGGGTACTGGCAGATGTCTGCCAGCACCCACTTTGCAATAAATTTGGGCTTTTTTATTTTATTTTTAATCCCCATCATTTATACAGGGCACGTCGCTGGTCCTTAAGGGCATAACGACCAGCGTTGTACAGGGTACGGCGCTGGTCGTTAAGGGGTTAACATACTTGGAGGAACATCAAACACAAAATTTTTCTTTCATGATTCAGATAGAGCATACAATTTAAAACAACTTTCCAATCGACTTCTATTATCAAATGTTTGTTGTTTTCTTGTTATCCTTTGTTAAAAAGCAAAAAGGTAACTTAATGAGTGTGCACGTGCCTGCAGCAATATATGGTAGCAGTTTTGCAACAGTGTTATGAATTAGCAAGAGCACTAGATAGCAGCACTATTTCCTGTCATGTTGTGCACCAGAGATGCGCACGCTACCTATGTAGATATCTCCTTAACAAAGTATAACATGAGAACGGAGCAAATTGAATAATAGAAGGAAATGTGAAACTTTTTTTTTTTTAAATTGTATTCTCTATCTGAATCATGAAAGAAAAGTTTGTTTCATGTCCCTTTAGTGCTTTTCATATGCATGAAAGAAATGTATTGTGTGTACTGTTCCTCTAATAGTTACAATCGTATCTATACTGCTGATTTGTGTGGATAAGGATACATTTTGCAGTTTTTTGTAGTCTCTTGCTCTGGATTAATTCCTTAATATATTCAGTAGCTGACAATTTATGCAAATCCATTTGTGAGTCTTCTAAAACTCCAATAAAACGTATTATCATAGTTACATATGTAGTAGACAACTGGGCCAAAAAAAGAGTTCATTAAAGGGGCATTGTTCTGTAAATCCGTTTCCCCTTAATGTGTTCCCAATTACCTATTATGGCAGCTGAAGAGTATTGCATGTATGAGAAACATTTTTTTTTTTTAAAGCTATATTTAAATGGGCTAAGCATGCAGGAACAGTGGGCATCTTAATTGGTTCTCAGTTTTAGTAGGCAAAAGCAGCTAGTTCAAATGACATAATAAAGATAAAGGAGCCATTTGTACATTAATAATACACTTCAGCAAGTAAAATAGATAGTTGGGAACATACAAAAGGAGAGACAATTTTACAGTCACTGTGAAAGTTATAAAATGCTCATTAATTAATAACCTGTTTCTTTATTCCAATAATATGTATAATGTATGTATCATGTATTACCATACCAAAGTACTGTACCACACACACATTTTTTTTATTTTAACATTTTTTCCTATCCTCAGTTATGTAGGAAATTGTGAGATTGACTTGGAAATAAAGAGATATTTCTGTAGAGCTGGCATCAAAAGTATTCAGGTAAGTTACATTTATTGTCACATTTCTTTTGGTTTGTGTGATCAGTAATACAATTTTTTTCTAAAATGGATTGTAAAGTTATTTGTTTCAAATTTAGTAGGTCAGTGAGTTCTGTTAGAAGATTAAAGGGGCATGAAACACCAAATTTTTCTTTCAAGATTCAGATAGAGAATACAACTTTCCAATTTACTTCTATTATCAAATTTGCGTCATGTTCTTTGTTGCTCCTTCAACAAAGGATACCATGTACTACTGGGAGCTAGCTCAACACATCAAGTGAGCCAATGACGAGGCATATATGTGCAGCCAGCAATTGCCAGCTAGCTCTCAGTAGTGCATTGCAGCTCCTGAGCATACCTAGGCATGTTTTTCAACAAAGGTTACCAAGAGAACTAAGCAAATTAGGTAATAGAAATAAATAGGAAAGTTGTTTAAAATGTCATGCTCTGTCAGTGGTTTTTCAAGTGTGAGAGAGAGCATATAATGGAGGGGGGGGGCACGGGAGCAGTTTCACATTGCACTATCCTATGGAAACCACAAGCAGCTGCTGACTTCAGCAAGACATAGAACAGATTTTAAGAACTGACTGTGACACTTCTCAGGTCGCAACGCAATAAGGCAAAGAGCGGGAAGTAGGTGAAATAAAGGCACTAAGGTCGTAATCACTCAGACTGTCTGCATTTGTTTTGTTGATCAGTAACTTTCATTTAACACAGGAGTAACAAAGTATAAATTGAAACATAAGTGAAGCATTTTTCAACAGAATCGACTCCTGAATCAGATGTAAAATCCCCAAAATAAAACAAAAAATAAATATTAGTTTTCTTTTATGGGGGTGGTGGTTTGGAGCACTGTCATGTAAATGTTATTAAAGGTGGAGACCCAGCGACCTAAGACTTTCAAAACCTCTGCTTTATGTGAATTGTTAAAGAAACTTGGGTTTTCTTGTCCCTTTGAGTTTAAAAATAGTTATTGCTACTTGATTCTGCATAAATAGCTACTAAAGATGTTTAAGTGCATAGTCTGTATTCATGTGAGGAAGTATTGTTATTATTATTATTATTACACGCAAGTCAAGCTCGTTATGGTTTGTAATAGTTCATAAAAATTAAAGGGATATTAAACCGTAAATAATTACTAGATATGATGTTTTCAAAGCAAAGATTAACCTGAGAATGTTAAAGTTTTTTTTTTTTTAAATTAGTTGTTAAAATATTGAAGAAAGCATTTTAAAGGTTTTAGTTTAAAAAAATGAATGGGTATTTCCATATTGAAATCTAGGATTTCTCCTTATCTATCTGTTCTTCTGAGGTCAATTAATGAAGAATTAAAACAGGCAAAAAACAACTAAAAATAAGGCTGCCTGGAATGTAGAATTGTTAAAGTAACTATTTAACAGGGATTAATTACATACATACGCCTAATTTTGCACACTCTTTTATTGACTGTTTTATAACTCTCCCTAATTAGACATAATAGGGGTAACCTATTCTTCAACATGACACCACTTATTACTTTACAGAAACTTAATAAGAGTTAAATAAAAAGGGGGTAAAATAAATAATGAAGGTATATTGCTACGTTTTTTTCATACACAAAATTAAGCATTTTATATTAGTCTCAAATTGTGTAATGTCTAGTATAAAAATAAATGCCCTGCTTCGTTTTTCTTACACAAATTTCATTTGTTTGCTCTGTTTAACACTTGACCTAAGCATACTCGTGTATGCTGTGAAACAGGAGCACCGCTTTGACTACCCCTTTGCAAGGTTTAAACACATAGAAAAATGAATGCATTTGTTTTATAATAGAACATTTTATTACCATAAGCACATGCTTCAGATCGTATAGTGTTTTATATATTTGTTTGTCATTTTGAGGTCTGCTTACCTGTTTCATTATTCACTTTCAGCTACATGGGACAATGAGAGTTATTTTAGAGCCGTTAATTGGAGATATACCTATTATCGGAGCCCTGTCCATATTTTTTCTCAGGAAACCAGTAAGTTCAAATAAGTTTTGTCTGGTTATTTTATAACACAACGTAGGTTCAGAAGACTGTGGTCACAATATTTGGTTACATTACATTTTCTTCTTATGCCTTACACTTTTCTTATATTTTAGACAAGTAAAATGATTGCATCTGGAGGCACCTGTGTTTTAAAAAAATATTTATGTAAGGAAAAATATGATTCAAGTTCTATTAAAAAATAGTAATAGCTGTTTTTCTGAAATGCTCTTTTACTTTCTGCAAGTCACTGAGAAAAATCTATATTGTGTTAAAATATAATTACAATGTTTTCAATGTTGCACAGTTTACTTAAAGGGACACTAAACCCAAATTTTTTCTTTCATGATTCCGATAGAGCATGCAATTTTAAGCAACTTTCCTATTTACTCCTATTATCAATTTTTCTTTGTTCTCTTACTATCTTTATTTGAAAAAGAAGGCATCTAAGAGCCAGCCATTTTTGGTTCAAAACACTGGACAACACTTGTTTAATGGTGGGCGCATTTAGCCACCTATCAACAAGTACAGCCCAGGTTGTGAACCGAAAATGGTCCGGCTTCTAAACTTACATTCTTGCTTTTCAAATAAAGATAGCAAGAAAATGAAGCAAAATTGATAATAGGAGTAAATTAGAAAGTTGCTTAAAATTGCATGCTCTATCTGAATCATGAAAGATAAAATTTGGGGTCAGTGTCCCATTAAAGGGATATGAAATTGTTTATTTAATTGTTCTAATAACAAAAAGCTCTACGAAGTAACTTATACTTAATACAAATCATTGTAATATGTATTATTCGTCATTTTAAATGGATGTTACCTTTTTATTTATTTTTTTAAACTTAATTTGGGCAGTGTCCATTATTTCCTTTCACAGCCCTACAGGGAGAGGGAGGCTGTGGTCTCTACAGGAATGTTTATCTAGCTTGATGTCATTAAACTTCTAGGGTACCATTTGCTGGTTTACTTTAAGTGAATAGACTAGATCAGTGTTTCTCAACTGCAATCATGAAGTACCCCCAACAGGCCTGGTTTTCATTATAGCTGAACCAGTGCACAGGTGAAGTAATCAGCTGATCAGTAACACCGTGGTTACTAATCTGCTCTCACCCATCAGCTGATTATTTCCCCTGTGCACTGGTTCAGCTATAATGAAAACCTGGCCTGTTGGGGGTACTTGAGGACCGCGGTTGAGAAACAATGGACTAGATAGTCATATTTGCCCATGCTCAAAACAGTCAGAATGCAACCTAAGTTGCCAACATGTCTCCTCCCTTACCTAGCTGCAGGCAGTGGCTACAATGAGAATGTCTAAGTGCTCATTTTGCAAGAAAACAAGTAAGTTGTTTGTTGATTTTTGCACAATCTCTTTCTTTTTACGTTTACTTTGATTTAACATATTTATTTTTACCAAACAAGTACTCTTTGATATCCCTTTAAAGGGACACAAAACAGCCTCTAAATACAAGTGTGAAAGCTTTTTAAAGGGACACTCAATCAAAATTAAACTTTCATTATTCAGATAGAGCATGCCATTTTAAACAACTTTCCAATTTACTTCAATTAACTAAATGTGCACAGTCATTTTATATTCAAACTTTTTGAGTCACCAGCTCCTACTGAGCATGTGCAAGAATAAGTGTGTATGCATTTGTGAATGGCTGATGTCTGTCACATGGTACGTGTATGCATTTGTGATTGGCTGATGGCTGTCGCATGGTACAGGGGGAGTAGAAAAAGACATTACAAAATTGTCACAAAAAAAAATCTACTACTCATTTGAAGTTCAGACTATGTGCTATTGCATTGTCTTGTTATCTTGCATTTGTTGTTTATGCAAATCTACTGTGTTGACTGGTCCTTTAAATAAATCAACACCTTTTTCTGCTGTAATGGTTTCAATGACCAAACTCCCCCCTACAGCTTTTGTTATTTGCAGTAGCCAAAGTGGGCTAGATAAGGCTAGCCATAGTCATCTTATTAGTAACAATTGCAGTGTATAATTCAGTTCTTTGTGCTGAGACCAATTGAGCAGGACTAGGTTTGTGAAGTCTGCAATCTATAGTTTCAATTATTAGAACTAAAAAACGCACAATTTGTATGTAGAGAGCATGCAATTTTAAGCAACTTTTTAATTTACTCCTATTAATTTTTTTTCGTTCTCTTGGTATCTTTATTTGAAAATCAGGAATTTTAAGGTTAGGAGCTGGCCCATTTTTGGTTCAGCAACTGGGTAGCGCTTGCTGATTGGTGGCTAAAAGTCACCAATCGGCAAGTGCTACCCAGGGTGCTGAAAGAAAAATTCGGGCTAGCTCCTAAGCTTACATTCCTGCTTTTTCAAATAAAGATACCAAGAGAATGAAGAACATTTGATAATAGGATTAAATTAGAAAGTGGCTTAAAATTGCATGCTCTATCTGAATCATGAAAGAAGAAAAATTCTAAAATGTGGCTTTTTAGTGTGCCCTGGCTACTGGAAGGAAGAATCCCTGCTTTATAGTGAAGGAGATTATTTCTTGTCTGAATGTTGATAAAATTAGGATTAGTGAAAAAGGCAGATATCCAATAGTTACTTCCAAATAGAGAATATAGATTATAAAGATGAAGTAGAAGAAGCTAAAATATTCAAACTAATACTCTTAAAGTGAATGTAAAGTTTCATCATGTAGTGCCCGCTTTTTAAAAATACTATTAAAAACAGGGGAACTTTACATTGCACCATATTTGTAGAAATACTTACCTCTTTGTCTTGAAAGCCGCTCCAGCGCTTTGCCAGCCCGTCACAAGCCTCTTCCTACGTCAGCAATGATGATTCCGGCATCCTCCAATCACGTCTCTCTCCACCCCCCAGGGGAATCATTGCCTAAAGCAACGCCGTGATTGGAGGAAGGTCGGAATCGTCATTTCTGACGTAGGAAGAGGCTTGCGACGTGCGGGGGAAGCAACATCATCAGCGATCCGGCTTTCAAAACGAAGAGCTAAGTATTTCTCCAACATAGGTGTGTCCGGTCCACGGCGTCATCCTTACTTGTGGGATATTCTCTTCCCCAACAGGAAATGGCAAAGAGCCCAGCAAAGCTGGTCACATGATCCCTCCTAGGCTCCGCCTTCCCCAGTCATTCTCTTTGCCGTTGCACAGGCAACATCTCCACGGAGATAGCTTAGAGTTTTTTTGGTGTTTAAATGTAGTTTTATTCTTCAATCAAGAGTTTGTTATTTTAAAATAGTGCTGGTATGTACTATTTACTCTGAAACAGAAAAGAGATGAAGATTTCTGTTTGTAAGAGGAAGATGATTTTAGCAACCGTTACTAAAATCGATGGCTGTTTCCACACAGGACTGTTGAGATGAAGTAACTTCAGTTGGGGGAAACAGTGTGCAGTCTTTGCTGCTTGAGGTATGACACATTTCTAACAAGACTTGGTAATGCTGGAAGCTGTCATTTTCCCTATGGGATCCGGTAAGCCATTTTCTTAGTTTAATTATAAGAATAAAGGGCTTCACAAGGGCTTTAAAGACTGGTAGACATTTTTCTGGGCTAAAACGATTACTTTATAAGCATATTTAATGGATTATAACTTTGAAGAGTTATTTTAATCTGGGAATTGTTTTAAAAAAACGGCAGGCACTGTATTGGGCACCTTTTTCACTGGGGGCCTTTCCTAGTCATAGGCAGAGCCTCATTTTCACGCCACTAATGCGCAGTTGTTTTTGGAAAGCAAGGCATGCATGTGTGAGGAGCTCAGATCCACTGAAAAAGCTTATTGAAGGCGTCATTTGGTATCGTATTCCCCTCTGGGCTTGGTTGGGTCTCAGCAAAGCAGATACCAGGGACTGTATAGGGGTTAAATGTAAAAACGGCTCCGGTTCCGTTATTTTAAGAGTTAAAGCTTTCAAATTTGGTGTGCAATACTTTAAGGCTTTAAGACACTGTGGTGTAATTTTGGTGAATTTTGAACAATTCCTTCATACTTTTTCACATATTCAGTAATAAAGTGTGTTCAGTTTAAAATTTAAAGTGACAGTAACGGTTTTATTTTAAAACGTTTTTTGTGCTTTGTTATCAAGTTTATGCCTATTAACATGTCTGAACCATCAGATAGACGATGTTCTGTATGTTCGGAAGCCAAGGTTCCTCTCCATTTAAATATATGTGATGAATGTGATAAACAAAGTAGGGACAATGATGCCACTGATAATAATGTTGCCCAAAATGATTCCTTAAGTGAGGGGAGTAAGCATGGTACTGCATCATCTCCTTCTATGTCTACCCAAGTCTTGCCCACTCAGGAGGTCCCTAGTTTATCTAGTGCGCCAATCCTCCTTACTATGCAACAATTAACGGCTGTAATGGATAATTCTATTAAAAACATTTTAGCCAAAATGCCCACTTATCAGCGAAAGCGCGACTGCTCTGTTTTAGATACTGAAGAGCATGAGGACGCTGATGATAATGGTTCTGACATGCCCTTACACCAGTCTGAAGGGGCCAGGGAGGTTTTGTCTGAGGGAGAAATTTCAGATTCAGGAAAAATTTCTCAACAAGCTGAACCTGACGTTATTACATTCAAATTTAAATTGGAACATCTCCGCGCTCTGCTTAAGGAGGTGTTATCTACTCTGGATGATTGTGACAATTTGGTCATTCCAGAGAAATTATGTAAGATGGACAAGTTCCTAGAGGTCCCGGTGCCCCCCGAAGCTTTTCCTATACCCAAGCGGGTGGCGGACATTGTAAATAAAGAATGGGAAAGGCCCGGCATACCTTTTGTCCCTCCCCCTATATTTAAGAAATTATTTCCTATGGTCGACCCCAGGAAGGACTTATGGCAGACAGTCCCCAAGGTCGAGGGGGCGGTTTCTACTCTAAACAAACGCACTACTATCCCTATAGAAGATAGTTGTGCTTTCAAAGATCCTATGGATAAAAAATTAGAGGGTTTGCTTAAAAAGATGTTTGTTCAGCAAGGTTACCTTCTACAACCAATTTCCTGCATTGTTCCTGTCACTACAGCAGCGTGTTTCTGGTTCGAAGAACTAGAAAAGTCGCTCAATAAAGAATCTTCTTATGAGGAGGTTATGGACAGAGTTCATGCACTTAAATTGACTAACTCTTTTACCTTAGACGCCACTTTGCAATTAGCTAGATTAGCGGCGAAAAATTCAGGTTTTGCTATTGTGGCGCGCAGAGCGCTTTGGCTAAAGTCTTGGTCAGCGGATGTGTCCTCCAAGAACAAATTGCTTAACATCCCTTTCAAGGGGAAAACGCTGTTTGGCCCTGACTTGAAAGAGATTATTTCAGACATCACTGGGGGAAAGGGCCACGCCCTTCCTCAGGATAGGTCTTTTAAGGCTAAAAATAAACCAAATTTTCGTCCCTTTCGCAGAAACGGACCAGCCTCAAATTCTACATCCTCTAAGCAAGAGGGTAATACTTCTCAAACCAAGCCAGCCTGGAGACCGATGCAAGGCTGGAACAAAGGTAAGCAGGCCAAGAAGCCTGCTCCCGCTACTAAGACAGCATGAGATGTTGGCCCCCGATCCGGGACCGGATCTGGTGGGGGGCAGACTCTCTCTCTTCGCTCAGGCTTGGGCAAGAGATGTTCAGGATCCTTGGGCGCTAGAAATAGTTTCTCAAGGTTATCTCCTGGAATTCAAGGAACTGCCCCCAAGGGGAAGGTTCCACAGGTCTCAATTGTCTTCAGACCAAATAAAAAGACAGGCATTCTTACATTGTGTAGAAGACCTGTTAAAAATGGGAGTGATTCATCCTGTTCCATTAGGAGAACAAGGGATGGGGTTTTACTCCAATCTGTTCATAGTTCCCAAAAAAGAGGGAACATTCAGACCAATTTTGGATCTCAAGATCCTAAACAAATTTCTCAGGGTTCCATCGTTCAAAATGGAAACCATTCGGACAATTCTTCCTACCATCCAGGAAGGTCAATTCATGACCACGGTGGATTTAAAGGATGCGTATCTACATATTCCTATCCACAAGGAACATCATCGGTTCCTAAGGTTCGCCTTTCTGGACAAGCATTACCAGTTTGTGGCACTTCCATTCGGATTAGCCACTGCTCCAAGAATTTTCACAAAGGTACTAGGGTCCCTTCTAGCGGTGCTAAGGCCAAGGGGCATTGCAGTAGTACCTTACTTGGACGACATACTGATTCAAGCGTCGTCTCTACCACAAGCAAAGGCTCATACCGACATTGTCCTAGCCTTTCTCAGATCTCACGGGTGGAAAGTGAACGTAGAAAAAAGTTCTCTATTCCCGTCAACAAGAGTTCCCTTCTTGGGAACAATAATAGACTCCTTAGAAATGAAGATTTTTCTGACAGAGGCCAGAAAATCAAAACTTCTAAGCTCTTGTCAAGTACTTCATTCTGTTCTTCTTCCTTCCATAGCGCAGTGCATGGAAGTAATAGGTTTGATGGTTGCGGCAATGGACATAGTTCCTTTTGCGCAAATTCATCTAAGACCATTACAACTGTGCATGCTCAGACAGTGGAATGGGGATTATACAGACTTGTCTCCGACGATCCAAGTAGATCAGAGGACCAGAGATTCACTCCGTTGGTGGCTGACCCTGGACAACCTGTCACAAGGGATGAGCTTCCGCAGACCAGAATGGGTCATTGTCACGACCGACGCCAGTCTGGTGGGCTGGGGCGCGGTCTGGGAACCCCTGAAAGCTCAGGGTCTATGGTCTCGGGAAGAATCTCTTCTCCCGATAAACATTTTGGAACTGAGAGCGATATTCAATGCTCTCAAGGCTTGGCCTCAACTAGCAAAGGCCAAATTCATAAGATTTCAATCAGACAACATGACGACTGTTGCATACATCAACCATCAGGGGGGAACAAGGAGTTCCCTGGCGATGGAAGAAGTGACCAAAATAATTCAATGGGCGGAGAATCACTCCTGCCACTTGTCTGCAATCCACATCCCAGGAGTGGAAAATTGGGAAGCGGATTTTCTGAGTCGTCAGACATTTCATCCGGGGGAGTGGGAACTCCATCCGGAAATCTTTGCCCAAATAACTCAATTATGGGGCATTCTAGACATGGATCTGATGGCGTCTCGTCAGAACTTCAAGGTTCCTTGCTACGGGTCCAGATCCAGGGATCCCAAGGCGACTCTAGTCGATGCACTAGTAGCGCCCTGGACCTTCAACCTAGCTTATGTATTCCCACCGTTTCCTCTCATTCCCAGGCTGGTAGCCAGGATCAATCAGGAGAGGGCTTCGGTGATCTTGATAGCTCCTGCGTGGCCACGCAGAACTTGGTATGCAGACCTGGTGAATATGTCATCGGCTCCACCATGGAAGCTACCTTTGAGACAGGACCTTCTTGTTCAAGGTCCGTTCGAACATCCGAATCTGGCCTCACTCCAACTGACTGCTTGGAGATTGAACGCTTGATTTTATCAAAGCGTGGGTTCTCAGATTCTGTCATTGATACTCTTATTCAGGCTAGAAAGCCTGTAACTAGAAAAATTTACCATAAAATATGGAAAAAATATATCTGTTGGTGCGAATCTAAAGGATTCCCATGGAACAAGATAAAAATTCCTAAGATTCTATCCTTTCTACAAGAGGGTTTGGAGAAAGGATTATCTGCAAGTTCTTTGAAGGGACAGATTTCTGCTTTATCTGTTTTACTTCACAAAAAGCTGGCGGCTGTGCCAGATGTTCAAGCTTTTGTTCAGGCTCTAGTTAGAATCAAGCCTGTTTACAAACCTTTGACTCCTCCTTGGAGTCTCAATTTAGTTCTTTCAGTTCTTCAAGGGGTTCCGTTTGAACCCTTACATTCCGTAGATATTAAGTTATTATCTTGGAAAGTTTTGTTTTTGGTTGCAATTTCTTCTGCTAGAAGAGTTTCAGAGTTATCTGCTCTGCAGTGTTCTTCTCCCTATCTGGTGTTCCATGCAGATAAGGTGGTTTTGCGTACTAAACCTGGTTTTCTTCCGAAAGTTGTTTCTAACAAAAATATTAACCAGGAGATAGTTGTGCCTTCTTTGTGTCCGAATCCAGTTTCAAAGAAGGAACGTTTGTTGCACAATTTGGATGTAGTTCGTGCTCTAAAATTCTATTTAGAGGCTACAAAGGATTTCAGACAAACATCTTCCTTGTTTGTCGTTTATTCTGGTAAAAGGAGAGGTCAAAAAGCAACTTCTACCTCTCTCTCTTTTTGGCTTAAAAGCATCATCCGATTGGCTTATGAGACTGCCGGACGGCAGCCTCCTGAAAGAATCACAGCTCACTCCACTAGGGCTGTGGCTTCCACGTGGGCCTTCAAGAACGAGGCTTCTGTTGATCAGTTATGTAAGGCAGCGACTTGGTCTTCACTGCACACTTTTACCAAATTTTACAAATTTGATACTTTTGCTTCTTCGGAGGCTATTTTTGGGAGAAAGGTTTTGCAAGCCGTGGTGCCTTCCATCTAGGTGACCTGATTTGCTCCCTCCCATCATCCGTGTCCTAAAGCTTTGGTATTGGTTCCCACAAGTAAGGATGACGCCGTGGACCGGACACACCTATGTTGGAGAAAACAGAATTTATGCTTACCTGATAAATTACTTTCTCCAACGGTGTGTCCGGTCCACGGCCCGCCCTGGTTTTTTAATCAGGTCTGATGAATTATTTTCTCTAACTACAGTCACCACGGTATCATATAATTTCTCCTATGCATAGTCCTCCTTTACGTCGGTAGAATGACTGGGGAAGGCGGAGCCTAGGAGGGATCATGTGACCAGCTTTGCTGGGCTCTTTGCCATTTCCTGTTGGGGAAGAGAATATCCCACAAGTAAGGATGACGCCGTGGACCGGACACACCGTTGGAGAAAGTAATTTATCAGGTAAGCATAAATTCTGTTTTCTACAAATATGGTGCAATGTAAAGTTTTATCCGTGTAAGTGTCCCTGTTTTTAATAGTATTTTTAAAAACCGGGCACTACTAGATGAAGCTTTACATTCACTTAATTTAAACTTTAGTGCCTAAACATAGACATTTGCTAAAGTTAATGAATAGCTGCATGAAAGGGATAGTAAATATCCTGTGATTACACTGTTTTTCTGCTGTCTTGCAATAAATTAATATGAAGAATGAGTAAATAAATGTGAAGGCATTAACACGTGCAATTGTTTTTTAATAGTAAAATTTCACCAACCACTTGCCTTATTTGCAGGAGCCAATCAGAAATTATTACTGGAGTACACAGTTAGCAACAGCCATTTTGTTAGCATGCATGGTTTTATTGTTTCATATATGATCATCATCAGATTGTGTGCCAGGGTTAGGCTTGTGAAGTCTGCAGTGTGCGCTACCAGTCCTCAGAATTGTAAAAAAAGAACAAAAATAACGCTTGAGGTAAATTACAGGTAGCGAAAAGGGAAAAATAATGGAAAAGCATTGCAAAATTGTTTTACTGCTTATAATTAAAGCAACGGTCTAGTCAAAATTACATTTTAATGATTCAGATAGGGCATGTAATTTTAAACAACTTAACAATTTACTTTTATCATCAAATTTTCTTTATTCTCTTGGTATTCTTTGTTGAATGTGAAACCTAGGTAGACTTTTTCTAATTTTGAAGCCCTTAAAGGCCGCTTCTTATCTCAGTGCATTTTATCCATTTTTCACAGCTAGACAACACTAGTTTGTGTGTGCCATAAATATAACTGTGCTCACTCCCGTGGAGTTATTTATGAGTTAGCACTGATTGGCTAAAATGCAAGTCTGTAAATAGCACTGAGATAAGAGGGCAGTTTGCAGAGGCTTAGATACAAGGTAATGACAGAGGTAAAAAGTGTATTAATGTAACCGTGGTGGTTATGCAAAACTGGGGAATGGATAATAAAGGGATTATCTTTTTAAACAACAAACATTCTGGAGTAGACTGTCCCTTTACACATTCTATATCTCAAATTGTTTAGTGTCTATTTAATGTGCTGTAGATGTGTCAGAGAGCTTTGGAACGGTTTTATTAAGTGGCAGTTTTAATCTCCATCTGTGCACGATACATACAGTACATTGTACTAGACTATTTCCTGCATATACTGAGTATTAAGGAGCCAGCGTGACCAGAACAAAAAATATTGGCTTTAGGTATAAGAAGCTTTGTGGAAGCTCTGTTTATACAGATCATTAGTACAGATGAATTGGTGTAACATCATCTTTCATCATACAAGTAAGTATTAGTGCTGGCTGGGTCTGTTACATATGTTATAAACCCTTATGTCTCTTGCATCGGACACTGGCAACAGTCAGGAGAGGAAAGAGGATGGTCGCCTTAATCCTATTTCTCCTGAAATATAAATATATATCTAATATTTATTTGAATTGCTTTAAGGCTATTCTAAACAATGCAGATAGTATTAATTCTTTTGTATCTAATTGATTAATCATCCTTTCAAATTCCTATTTTGTTATAGTAATATTCATTGTTTTTTTTTTATTTAAATAAACCGATTTGGTGGGGACCAGAAATGTATTGTGTAGTCGGTTTGTTAATCTAAATACTATTTGTTATTCTAACATTTATATATCTCTTTCATTTGTAATAAACACTATGAAAATAAATGACTGGGTGCATTGTAAAATATAAACGCGCCTTCTATTAACCCTTTATTAGTACATGAAGCTTCTAACACTCCTTGTTGCAGAAAGAGGTGAGTGTGTACATGCATGCATTCACGCATGCGCGCACACACCATGATAAATTATACAGTAAGATGGTTGTTCATTGGAAGTAGGTTACTACTAAGACATTTAACTTAACTAACTTGTTTCCAATTCACAATCCACCTACAATATACATTGTTCTCCCCAGGAACTTTTTATGGGCACACCAACAGACTGATTTTACTGATCACCCAGCTAAAATTTAAGCTAAAATTAGCTAATATTAAATGTTTTTGATTGTTTGTTGCACAAATGATCATCAAATCAATTTGTTAATTCGTGCTTTGGATAGCTTTAAAGGAATAGGAAAGTCAAAATTAAACTTGCATGTTTCAGATACAGCATGTGATTTTAAGACACTTTGAAAATAGAAGTTTATTTAAAATGTACTTTACTCTCTTGGTATTCTTTGTTGAAAAATATGTACATTTCATACCTTACTGGGAGCAAGCTGGTGTTTGGTGACTACACGCATTTTTCTCTCGTCAATTGCTGATTAGACATGTTCAGCTAGCTCACAGTAGTGCATTGCTGTTCCTTCACCAAAGGATACTAAGAAAATGAAGCAAATTTGATAGTAGAAGTAAATTGGAAAGTTGTTTAAAATTTCCATCTGAGTACAGTATATCAAGTTGAGATATATTTTTCAAGAGGTGAGTTATTGTAAATATGAAAACAAGAGGTAGGATGTGCTAGTGCTTGACAGAAGAACAATCTCTCTAAAGTATTTTGTTGTCAGTTGCTGAGGCAAACCAATTGCAGCATGACATGTGAGCTAAGATCGTTCACAACACTGAGCAGCCATTTTGTCCTCCTAGAGCAGGGAGCAGCAACTTAGGCACCCCAGACGTTTTGGAACTACATTTCCCATGATGGTTAGGCACACTTTAGGCTGACAGAGTTTCATGGGAAATGTAGTTCTGAAACATCTGGGATGCCAAGGTTGCTGACTCCTGTCCTAGTGTGATTACAAATAAACATAACCTTTTTATCTATTACTTTGTATAGGTTCCAATTTTAATGACATCTTTCTGTGTCCCTTTAAATTAGGTCTCTGTAACTGCATATTCAGCATCTTTTAAATAAACTTTTTTAATTCTTTCCAAATATTACACTTTTGTTGTTAATACAAGCGACACAAAGTAAATCCTCCTTTCGTAGTGATTTGTTGAGCTAAAGCCTATTTTTACATGATTTTTAAACTACAGTAGATTTGGATCAAAATCAAACATATGTAATTACTAATGTGGGGAAAAAGCATTGGTGTTGGCTGCAGAGAATAAGATTTTCTCCTCATAGTTTCCAGATGAAAGTAACTGGCAGTTGGTCTGCTTGTTTTCCCTAACGTATTTGCGAGGCCTCTGAGACCATATAAGGCAATGTTGACTCATTTAGCAGTAATGTCAAATTGTATCCATTGTTTAGTCAAATATGCAAATAATTGTTTCTTAAAGGGGCATTATACTTTTATATTTTTTCTTTGCATAAATGTTTTGTAGATGATCTATTTATATAGCCCATGAAGTTTAGTTTTGCTTATTTTTAAATAACATTGCTCTGATTTTCAGACTCCTAACCAAGCCCCAAAGTTTTATGTGAATACCGTCATCTACCTTCTCCACCTTGCTCCTGTTTGTGTAAAGAGTCTTTTCATATGCAAAAGAAGGGGAGGGGGGGGAGTGTCTTATTTCCCACTTGCAGTGGGCTTTCCAGCTACCTTTTCAACAAAGCTAAACTGAGAGCTTCTAAGTAAGTTTTTAAACAGTTTTATACTGGATTTTTATATCAGTATCTGTGCATCTTTTTCTTTACAGTAGTGTCTATTACATGCAGTTATATGAAAATGAGTGTATACTGTCCCTTTAAAGGGACACAAAACCCCAACATTTTCTTTCATGATTTGGATAGAACATACAATTTTAAACAACTTTCCAATTTACTTATATTTCTCCAACATAGGTGTGTCCGGTCCACGGCGTCATCCTTACTTGTGGGATATTCTCTTCCCCAACAGGAAATGGCAAAGAGCCCAGCAAAGCTGGTCACATGATCCCTCCTAGGCTCCGCCTACCCCAGTCATTCTCTTTGCCGTTGTACAGGCAACATCTCCACGGAGATGGCTTAGAGTTTTTTAGTGTTTAACTGTAGTTTTTATTATTCAATCAAGAGTTTGTTATTTTAAAATAGTGCTGGTATGTACTATTTACTCTGAAACAGAAAAGAGATGAAGATTTCTGTTTGTAAGAGGAAAATGATTTTAGCAACCGTTACTAAAATCGATGGCTGTTCCACACAGGACTGTTGAGAGGAATTAACTTCAGTTGGGGGAACAGTGAGCAGACTTTTGCTGCTTGAGGTATGACACATTCTAACAAGACGATGTAATGCTGGAAGCTGTCATTTTCCCTATGGGATCCGGTAAGCCATTTTTATTACACAGTAAATAAGGGCTTCACAAGGGCTTGTTAAAATTGTAGACATTTTCTGGGCTAAATCGATTCATATATAAACATATTTAGCCTTGAGGAATCATTTAATCTGGGTATTTTGTAAAATAATATCGGCAGGCACTGTTTTGGACACCTTATTCTCTAGGGGCTTTCCCTAATCATAGGCAGAGCCTCATTTTCGCGCCGGTATTGCGCACTTGTTTTTGAGAAGCATGACATGCAGTCGCATGTGTGAGGAGCTCTGATACATAGAAAAGACTTTCTGAAGGCGTCATTTGGTATCGTATTCCCCTTTGGGCTTGGTTGGGTCTCAGCAAAGCAGATACCAGGGACTGTAAAGGGGTTAAAGTTATAAACGGCTCTGGTTCCGTTATTTTAAGGGTTAAAGCTTCCAAATTTGGTGTGCAATACTTTTAAGGCTTTAAGACACTGTGGTGAAATTTTGGTGAATTTTGAACAATTCCTTCATACTTTTTCGCAATTGCAGTAATAAAGTGTGTTCAGTTTAAAATTTAAAGTGACAGTAACGGTTTTATTTTAAAACGTTTTTTGTACTTTGTTATCAAGTTTATGCCTGTTTAACATGTCTGAACTACCAGATAGACTGTGTTCTGAATGTGGGGAAGCCAAGGTTCCTTCTCATTTAAATAGATGTGATTTATGTGACACAGAAAATGATGCCCAAGATGATTCCTCAAGTGAGGGGAGTAAGCATGGTACTGCATCATTCCCTCCTTCGTCTACACGAGTCTTGCCCACTCAGGAGGCCCCTAGTACATCTAGCGCGCCAATACTCCTTACTATGCAACAATTAACGGCTGTAATGGATAATTCTATCAAAAACATTTTAGCCAAAATGCCCACTTATCAGCGTAAGCGCGACTGCTCTGTTTTAGATACTGAAGAGCATGAGGACGCTGATGATAATGGTTCTGAAATGCCCCTACACCAGTCTGAGGGGGCCAGGGAGGTTTTGTCTGAGGGAGAAATTTCAGATTCAGGGAAAATTTCTCAACAAGCTGAACCCGATGTGATTACATTTAAATTTAAGTTGGAACATCTCCGCGCTCTGCTTAAGGAGGTGTTATCCACTCTGGATGATTGTGAGAATTTGATCATCCCAGAGAAACTATGTAAAATGGACAAGTTCCTAGAGGTCCCGGGGCCCCCAGAAGCTTTTCCTATACCCAAGCGGGTGGCGGACATTGTAAATAAAGAATGGGAAAGGCCCGGTATACCTTTCGTCCCTCCCCCCATATTTAAAAAATTGTTTCCTATGGTCGACCCCAGAAAGGACTTATGGCAGACAGTCCCCAAGGTTGAGGGAGCGGTTTCTACTTTAAACAAACGCACCACTATACCCATAGAAGATAGTTGTGCTTTCAAAGATCCTATGGATAAAAAATTAGAAGGTTTGCTTAAAAAGATGTTTGTTCAGCAGGGTTACCTTCTACAACCAATTTCATGCATTGTCCCTGTCACTACAGCCGCGTGTTTCTGGTTCGATGAGCTAGAAAAGGCGATCGATAGTGATTCTCCTCCTTATGAGGAGATTATGGACAGAATCCGTGCTCTCAAATTGGCTAATTCTTTCACCCTAGACGCCACTTTGCAATTGGCTAGGTTCGCGGCGAAAAATTCTGGGTTTGCTATTGTGGCGCGCAGAGCGCTTTGGTTGAAATCTTGGTCAGCGGATGCTTCTTCCAAGAACAAATTGCTTAACATTCCTTTCAAGGGGAAAACGCTGTTTGGCCCTGACTTGAAAGAGATTATCTCTGATATCACTGGGGGTAAGGGCCACGCCCTTCCTCAGGATAGGTCTTTCAAGGCCAAAAATAAACCTAATTTTCGTCCCTTTCGTAGAAACGGACCAGCCCCAAGTGCTACGTCCTCTAAGCAAGAGGGTAATACTTCTCAAGCCAAGCCAGCCTGGAGACCAATGCAAGGCTGGAACAAGGGAAAGCAGGCCAAGAAACCTGCCACTGCTACCAAGACAGCATGAAATGTTGGCCCCCGATCCGGGACCGGATCTGGTGGGGGGCAGACTCTCTCTCTTCGCTCAGGCTTGGGCAAGAGATGTTCTGGATCCTTGGGCACTAGAAATAGTCTCCCAAGGTTATCTTCTGGAATTCAAGGGGCTTCACCCAAGGGGGAGGTTCCACAGGTCTCAATTGTCTTCAGACCACATAAAGAGACAGGCATTCTTACATTGTGTAGAAGACCTGTTAAAAATGGGAGTGATTCATCCTGTTCCATTAGGAGAACAAGGGATGGGGTTCTACTCCAATCTGTTCGTAGTTCTCCAAAAAAGAGGGAACGTTCAGACCAATCTTAGATCTCAAGATCCTAAACAAGTTTCTCAAGGTTCCATCGTTCAAAATGGAAACCATTCGAACAATTCTTCCTTCCATCCAGGAAGGTCAATTCATGACCACGGTGGAATTAAAGGATGCGTATCTACATATTCCTATCCACAAGGAACATCATCGGTTCCTAAGGTTCGCATTCCTGGACAAGCATTACCAGTTCGTGGCACTTCCTTTCGGATTAGCCACTGCTCCAAGGATTTTCACAAAGGTACTAGGGTCCCTTCTAGCGGTACTAAGACCAAGGGGCATTGCAGTAGTACCTTACTTGGACGACATTCTGATTCAAGCGTCGTCCCTTCCTCTAGCACAGGCTCATACGGACATAGTCCTGGCCTTTCTCAGATCTCACGGATGGAAAGTGAACGTAGAAAAGAGTTCTCTATCTCCGTCAACAAGGGTTCCCTTCTTGGGAACAATAATAGATTACTTAGAAATGAGGATTTTTCTGACAGAGGCCAGAAAAACAAAACTTCTAAGCTCTTGTCAAACACTTCATTCCGTTCCTCTTCCTTCCATAGCGCAGTGCATGGAAGTAATAGGTTTGATGGTAGCGGCAATGGACATAGTTCCTTTTGCGCGCATTCATCTAAGACCATTACAACTGTGCATGCTCAGTCAGTGGAATGGGGACTATACAGACTTGTCTCCGACGATACAAGTAAATCAGAGGACCAGAGACTCACTCCGTTGGTGGCTGTCCCTGGACAACCTGTCACAAGGGATGACCTTCCGCAGACCAGAGTGGGTCATTGTCACGACCGACGCCAGTCTGATGGGCTGGGGCGCGGTCTGGGGACCCCTGAAAGCTCAGGGTCTTTGGTCTCGGGAAGAATCTCTTCTACCGATAAATATTCTCGAACTGAGAGCGATATTCAATGCTCTCAAGGCTTGGCCTCAGCTAGCAAAGGCCAAGTTCATACGGTTTCAATCAGACAACATGACGACCGTTGCGTACATCAACCATCAGGGGGAACAAGGAGTTCCCTGGCGATGGAAGAAGTGACCAAAATCATTCAATGGGCGGAGACTCACTCCTGCCATCTGTCTGCAATCCACATCCCAGGAGTGGAAAATTGGGAAGCGGATTTTCTGAGTCGTCAGACATTACATCCGGGGGAGTGGGAACTCCATCCGGAAATCTTTGCCCAAATTACTCAACTGTGGGGCACTCCAGACATGGATCTGATGGCCTCTCGTCAGAACTTCAAGGTTCCTTGCTACGGGTCCAGATCCAGGGATCCCAAGGCGACTCTAGTAGATGCACTAGTAGCACCTTGGAACTTCAAACTAGCTTATGTATTCCCGCCGTTTCCTCTCATCCCCAGGCTGGTAGCCAGGATCAATCAGGAGAGGGCGTCGGTGATCTTGATAGCTCCTGCGTGGCCACGCAGGACTTGGTATGCAGATCTGGTGAATATGTCATCGGCTCCACCATGGAAGCTACCTTTGAGACGAGACCTTCTTGTTCAAGGTCCGTTCGAACATCCGAATCTGGTCTCACTCCAGCTGACTGCTTGGAGATTGAACGCTTGATCTTATCAAAACGAGGGTTCTCAGATTCTGTTATTTATACTCTTGTTCAGGCCAGAAAGCCTGTAACTAGAAAAATTTACCACAAAATATGGAAAAAATATATCTGTTGGTGTGAATCTAAAGGATTCCCTTGGGACAAGGTAAAAATTCCTAAGATTCTATCTTTTCTTCAAGAAGGATTGGAGAAAGGATTATCTGCAAGTTCCTTGAAGGGACAGATTTCTGCCTTGTCTGTGTTACTTCACAAAAAGCTGGCAGCTGTGCCAGATGTTCAAGCCTTTGTTCAGGCTCTGGTTAGAATCAAGCCTGTTTACAAACCTTTGACTCCTCCTTGGAGTCTCAACTTAGTTCTTTCAGTTCTTCAGGGGGTTCCGTTTGAACCCTTACATTCCGTTGATATTAAGTTATTATCTTGGAAAGTTTTGTTTTTGGTTGCAATTTCTTCTGCTAGAAGAGTTTCAGAATTATCTGCTCTGCAGTGTTCTCCTCCTTATCTGGTGTTCCATGCAGATAAGGTGGTTTTACGTACTAAACCTGGTTTTCTTCCGAAAGTCGTTTCTAACAAAAACATTAACCAGGAGATAGTCGTGCCTTCTTTGTGTCCGAAACCAGTTTCAAAGAAGGAACGTTTGTTGCACAATTTGGATGTTGTTCGCGCTCTAAAATTCTATTTAGATGCTACAAAGGATTTTAGACAAACATCTTCCTTGTTTGTTGTTTATTCTGGTAAGAGGAGAGGTCAAAAAGCAACTTCTACCTCTCTCTCTTTTTGGATTAAAAGCATCATCAGATTGGCTTATGAGACTGCCGGACGGCAGCCTCCTGAAAGAATCACAGCTCATTCCACTAGGGCTGTGGCTTCCACATGGGCCTTCAAGAACGAGGCTTCTGTTGATCAGATATGTAGGGCAGCGACTTGGTCTTCACTGCACACTTTTACCAAATTTTACAAGTTTGATACTTTTGCTTCTTCTGAGGCTATTTTTGGGAGAAAGGTTTTGCAAGCCGTGGTGCCTTCCATTTAGGTGACCTGATTTGCTCCCTCCCTTCATCCGTGTCCTAAAGCTTTGGTATTGGTTCCCACGAGTAAGGATGACGCCGTGGACCGGACACACCTATGTTGGAGAAAACAGAATTTATGTTTACCTGATAAATTACTTTCTCCAACGGTGTGTCCGGTCCACGGCCCGCCCTGGTTTTTTAATCAGGTCTGATAATTTATTTTCTTTAACTACAGTCACCACGGTATCATATGGTTTCTCCTATGCAAATATTCCTCCTTTACGTCGGTCGAATGACTGGGGTAGGCGGAGCCTAGGAGGGATCATGTGACCAGCTTTGCTGGGCTCTTTGCCATTTCCTGTTGGGGAAGAGAATATCCCACAAGTAAGGATGACGCTGTGGACCGGACACACCGTTGGAGAAAGTAATTTATCAGGTAAACATAAATTCTGTTTTTCAGATTTGGTTCATTTTCTTGTTATCCTTTGCTGAAGGAACAGCATTGCACTACTGGTGCTAGCTGTACACATCTAATTAGCCAATCCCAATAGACAAATGTGTGCAGGCACCAATCAGCAGCTAGCTCCCCCTAGTGTAGGATAGATGTGTATTTTTCTTTCATGTAATTAGCAAGAGTCCATGAGCTAGTGGCGTATGGGATATACATTCCTACCAGGAGGGGCAAAGTTTCCCAAACCTCAAAATGCCTACAAATACACCCCTCACCACACCCACAATTCAGTTTTACAAACTTTGCCTCCCATGGAGGTGGTGAAGTAAGTTTGTGCTAGATTCTACGTTGATATGCGCTTCGCAGCAGGCTGGAGCCCGGTTTTCCTCTCAGAGTGCAGTGAATGTCAGAGGGATGTGAAGAGAGTATTGCCTATTTGATACAATGGTCTCCTTCTACGGGATCTATTTCATAGGTTCTCTGTTATCAGTCGTAGAGATTCATCTCTTACCTCCCTTTTCAGATCGACGATATACTCTTATATACCATTACCTCTACTGATTCTCGTTTCAGTACTGGTTTGGCTGTCTACTATATGTAGATGAGTGTCTTAGGGTAAGTAAGTCTTATTTTATTATGACACTCTAAGCTATGGTTGGGCACTTTATATGTAAAGTTCTAAATATATGTCTTTAAACTTATATTTGCCATGATTCAGGATAATCAGTATTCCTTATTTTCAGACAGTCAGTTTCATTATTGGGATAATGCATATGAAATATTTTTTTCTTACCTTAAAAGAATTTTTTTCAATTGACCTTTTTTTCCCTGTGGGCTGTTAGGCTTGCGGGGGCTGAAAATGCTTCAATTTATTGCGTCATTCTTGGTGCAGACTTTTTTGGCACAAATTTTTTTTTTGTCATTTCCGGCGCCCTAATTGACGCCGGAAGTTTGTGCATGGTTGCGTCCGTTTTGACATTCAGACGTTTCTTTGCGCCAAAATTGTGTGCGCCGTTTTTTTCGGCGTCACAGGATGTGGCGTCATACTTGGCGCCAAAAAATATGGGCGTTGTACTTGGCGCCAATAATGTGGGCGTTCATTTGGCATTTTTTTCCCATTCCTGAAACTGTCATTTAAGGAATTTGATAATTTTGCTTTATATGTTGTTTTTTTCTTTTACATATTGCAAGTTGTCTCAACATGACCCTGGATCAGAATCTACTTCTGGAAAGACGCTGCCTGATGCTGGTTCTACCAAAGTTAAGTGCATCTGTTGTAAACTTTTGGTAACTGTTCCTCCGGCTGTTGTTTGTGATAACTGTCATGATAAACTTTCTAATGCAGATTGTGTTTCCATTAGTAATAATCCATTACCTGTTGTTGTTCCTTCAACATCTAATGTTCAGGATGTCCCTGTTAATGTAAAAGAATTTGTTTCTAAATCTATTAGGAAGGCTCTGTCTGTTATTCCTCCTTCCAGTAAGCGTAAAAGGTCTTTTAAAACTTCTCATATTTCAGATTAATTTTTAAGTGACCGTCATCATTCTGACTTATCTGTTTCTGATGAGGATCTATCTGGTTCAGAAGATTCTGCCTCAGATATTGACACTGATAAATCTTCATATTTATTTAAGATGGAGTTTATTCGTTCTTTACTTAAAGAAGTGTTAATTGCATTAGATATGGAAGAGTGTAGTCCTCTTGATACTAAATCTACTAAGCGTTTAAATTCGGTTTTTAAACCTCATGTAGTTATTCCTGAAGTTTTTCCAGTTCCTGATGCTATTTCAGAAGTAATTTCTAGGGAGTGGAATAGTCTGGGTACTTCATTTACTCCTTCTCAAAGGTTTAAGAAATTGTACCCTGTGCCATCTGATAGATTAGAATTTTGGGATAAAATTCCTAAAGTTGATGGGGCTATTTCTACTCTTGCTAAACTTACTACTATTCCTACGGCGGATAGTACTTCCTTTAAGGATCCTTTAGACAGGAAGATTGAATCCTTTCTAAGGAGAGCTTATTTATGTTCAGGTAATCTTCTTAGACATGCTATTCCTTTGGCTGATGTTGCTGCAGCCTCAACTTTCTGGTTGGAGGCTTTAGCACAACAAGTGTCAGACCATAATGCTTATAGCATTGTTAAACTTCTTCAACATGCTAATAACTTTATTTGTGATGCCATTTTTTATATCATTAGAATTGATGTCAGGTATATGTCTTTAGCTATTTTAGCTAGAAGAGCTTTGTGGCTTAAATCTTGGAATGCAGATATGACTTCTAAGTCAACTTTGCTTTCTCTTTCTTTCCAAGGTAATAAATTATTTGGTTCACAGTTGGATTCTATTATTTCAACTGTTACTGGGGGGAAAGGAACCTTTTTGCCACAGGACAAAAAATCTAAAGGTAAATACAGGGCTGCTAATCGTTATCGTTCTTTTCGTCAGAATAAGGAACAGAAGCCTGACCCTTCCCCTAAAGGAACGGTTTCAGTTTGGAAGCCTTCTCCAGTCTGGAATAAATCCAAGCCTTTTAGAAAGTCAAAACCAGCTCCCAAATCCGCATGAAGGGGCGGCCCTCATTCCAGCACAGCTGGTAGGGGGCAGGTTACGATTTTTCAAAGATATTTGGATCAATTCGATTCACAGTCTTTGGATTCAGAACATTGTTTCTCAAGGATACAGAATAGGTTTCAAGATAAGACCTCCTGTGAGAAGATTTTTTCTCTCTCGCATTCCAGTAAACCCAGTAAAGGCTCAGGCATTTCTGAAATGTGTTTCAGATCTAGAGTTGGCTGGGGTAATCTTGCCAGTTCCAGTTCTGGAACAGGGTCTGGGGTTTTACTCAAATCTATTCATTGTACCAAAGAAGGAGAATTCCTTCAGACCAGTTCTGGATCTAAAAATAATCGTTATGTAAGAATACCAACATTCAAAATGGTGACTATAAGGACTATTCTGCCTTTTGTTCAGCAAGGGCATTATATGTCTACAATAGACTTACAGGATGCATAGCTTCATATTCCGATTCATCCAGATCACTATCAGTTCCTGAGATTCTCTTTTCTAGACAAGCATTACCAGTTTGTTGCCCTTCCGTTTGGCCTAGCAACAGCTCCAAGGATCTTTTCAAAGGTTCTCGGTGCCCTTCTCTCTGTAATCAGAGAACAGGGTATTGCGGTATTTCCTTATTTGGACGATATCTTGGTACTTGCTCAGTCTTTACATTCTGCAGAATCTCATACGAATCAACTTGTGTTGTTTCTTCAAAGACATGGTTGGAGGATCAATTTACCAAACAGTTCTTTGATTCCTCAAACAAAAGTAACCTTTTTGGGTTTTCAAATAGATTCAGTGTCCATGACTTTGTCTCTAACAGAAAAGAGACGTCTGAAGTTTGTTTCAGCTTGTCGAAACCTTCAGTCTCAGTCATTCCCTTCGGTAGCTTTTTGCATGGAAATTCTAGGTCTCATGACTGCTGCATCGGACGCGATCCCCTTTGCTCGTTTTCACATGAGACCTCTTCAGCTTTGTATGCTGAACCAGTGGTGCAGGGATTATACAAGGATATCACAAATAATATCCTTAAATACCAATGTTCGATCTTCTCTAACTTGGTGGATGAATCACCATTGTTTAATTCAAGGGGCCTCTTTTGTTCGTCCAACCTGGACTGTGATCTCAACAGATGCGAGTCTTTCAGGTTGGGGAGCTGTATGGGGATCTCTGACAGCGCAGGGGGTTTGGGAATCTCAGGAGGCGAGATTACCAATCAACATTTTGTAACTCCGTGCGATTTTCAGAGCTTTCCAGTTCTGGCCTCTTCTGAAGAGAGAATCGTTTATTTGTTTTCAGACGGACAATGTCACAACCGTGGCGTATGTCAATCATCAAGGTGGGACTCACAGTCCTCAAGCTATGAAAGAAGTATCTTGGATACTTGTTTGGGCGGAATCCAGCTCCTGTCTAATTTCTGCAGTTCACATCCCAGGTATAGACAATTGGGAAGCGGATTATCTCAGTCGCCAGACGTTACATCCGGGCGAATGGTCTCTTCAACCAGAGGTATTTCTTCAGATTGTTCAAATCTGGGGACTTCCAGAAATAGATCTGATGGCCTCTCATCTAAACAAGAAACTTCCCAGGTATCTGTCCAGATCCAGGGATCCTCAGGCGGAAGCAGTGGACGCGTTGTCGCTTCCTTGGAATTATCATCCTGCCTATATCTTTCCGCCTCTAGTTCTTCTTCCAAGAGTGATATCCAAAATTCTAATGGAGCGTTTGTACTGCTGGTGGCTCCAGCATGGCCTCACAGGTTTTGGTATGCGGATCTCATTTGGATGGCCAGTTGCCAACCTTGGACACTTCCGTTAAGACCAGACCTTCTATCTCAAGGCCCATTTTTCCATCAGGATCTCAAATCATTAAATTTGAAGGTATGGAAATTGAACGCTTGATTCATAGTCATTTATTATCGAGTCTGGAAGACTTACATTTCTTGGTGTTCTTCTCATAAGTTCTCCTGGCATTCTTTTAGAATTCCTAGAATTTTACAGTTTCTTCAGGATGGTTTGGATAAAGGTTTATCTGCAAGTTCTTTGAAAGGACAAATCTCTGCTCTTTCTGTTCTTTTTCATAGAAAGATTGCTAATCTTCCTGATGTTCATTGTTTTGTACAGGCTTTGGTTCGTATCAAGCCTGTCATTAAGTCAATCTCTCCTCCTTGGAGTCTTAATTTGGTTCTCTCCTCCGTTTGAACCTATGTATTCTCTGGATATTAAATTACTTTCTTGGAAAGTTTTGTTCCTTTTGGCTATCTCTTCTGCTAGAAGAGTTTCTGAGTTATCTGCTCTTTCTTGTGAATCTCCTTTTCTGATTTTTCATCAGGATAAGGCGGTGTTGCGGACTTCATTTCAATTTTTACCTAAGGTTGTGAATTCTAACAACATTAGTAGAGAAATTGTTGTCCCTTCATTGTGCCCTGATCCTAAGAATTCAAAGGAGAGATCTTTACATTCTTTGGATGTAGTAAGAGCTTTGAAATATTATGTTGAAGCTACTAAAGATTTTAGACAGACTTCTAGTCTATTTGTTATCTTTTCTGGTTCCAGGAAAGGTCAGAAAGCTACTGCCATTTCTTTGGCGTCTTGGTTAAAGTCTTTGATTCATCATGCTTATGTGGAGTCGGGTAAGTCCCCGCCTCAAAGGATTACTGCTCATTCTACTAGGTCAGTTTCTACTTCTTGGGCTTTTAGGAATGAAGCTTCTGTTGATCAGATTTGCAAAGCAGCAACTTGGTCTTCTTTGCATACTTTTACTAAATTCTACCATTTTGATGTTTTCTCTTCTTCTTAAGCAGTTTTTGGTAGAAAAGTACTTCAGTCAGCTGTTTCAGTTTGATTCTTCTGCTTATGATTTCAGTTTTTTTCATTATTTAGATTAAAACTTTTGATTTGGGTTGTGGATTATTTTTTCAGCGGAATTGGCTGTCTTTATTTTATCCCTCCCTCTCTAGTGACTCTTGCGTGGAAGTTCCACATCTTGGGTATCTGCTATCCCATACGTCACTAGCTCATGGACTCTTGCTAATTACATGAAAGAAAACATAATTTATGTAAGAACTTACCTGATAAATTCATTTCTTTCATATTAGCAAGAGTCCATGAGACCCACCCTTTTTGTGGTGGTTATGATTTTTTTGTATAAAGCACAATTATTCCTATTCCTTATTTTTGATGCTTTCGCTCCTTTCTTATCACCCCACTTCTTGGCTATTCGTTAAACTGAATTGTGGGTGTGGTGGGGGGTGTATTTGTAGGCATTTTGAGGTTTGGGAAACTTTGCCCCTCCTGGTAGGAATGTATATCCCATACGTCACTAGCTCATGGACTCTTGCTAATATGAAAGAAATGAATTTATCAGGTAAGTTCTTACATAAATTATGTTTTTTTTAACAAGGGATACCAAGAGAACAAAGCACATTTGAAAATAGACCATGTCATTTTAATACACTTTTAAATCCACTTCTATCTGAATCATGCAAGCCTAATTTTGACTTTCCTATCTCCTTTTTAAATGCTAAACTGTGTTGTGAGATACGGTTGGCATCACAAACTCTTTTAGTAAACTGCATTATATTAAAAGGCGCAAATTAAGGGGGCATGGAAGTAAAAATGAAAGTTTTGTTATTTAAAATGTATTTATTTTAGGAAGTTTTTATAGCCTTACTATGGTAAAATATAGTAATAAGCTCATTGGTCCTGCTAGGGTGCATCCCATTGTTTCAACTCATATCTTGTGTCTTATGCAGCACTAAGATGTTTTTGTCCTCATACTAATTTGCTTAGTATTTTATTTGGCATTTACAGAATACACTTGAGTTATTTTGTTTTCTATGTATTTGCTCTGCTCTAACACAAGTGTTTGCTGGAACCAAGTAAGAGTGGTCAAACCTTCTATCCTATTATGTGCAAACTAAAGTAACAATCACCTGACTGCTGTCAGTATGTCTGACTCTAAGGTATAAGAGTGATAGCAACATGCAGACACCTCTGAACACTTGCCCATATATCACTTTTCTCAATCATTCTGCAGTGTTTTTTTGCTAGCCAGCTATTTCTTGGGATTTGCGCAGATCACTTTAATAATGTGTGAACTGATTTTGTTAAAGCTTTGATTACCCAATCTGCTTAAAGGGACAATGTACTCAACAAATATAGTCATAATAAATTAAATCTAGGTGCCTCGTTGTCCTTTGCACTTTGTCTCACATAATATCCATGTGCTGTTTTTAAAGTTAGTTTTTTCATACATCAGATCTGTTTTGTACTGAAATCAAACTCATCTGAAAAATTCTATACCTATGTAATGTCTGCATACCAATAATTCTGTGTTGCCATCTACACATGCGCAACACTTCTTCTTACCTCAGCACAGCTATGTGCACTCTAATTTGTTGTACTCGCTCAAGTCATAGAATATAGTTTCAAAAATTAGTGAGACTTTCATTCACGAAATCTGTAATTTATCCTGATTTTCTTAGATTTTTACATTTCCATCTTAATGGGAGGAGAGTCCACTGCTTCATTCATTACTTGTGGGAAATAAGAACCTGGCCACCAGGAGGAGGCAAGGACACCCCAGCCAAAGGCTTAAATACCTCCCCCACTCCCCTCATCCCCCAGTCATTCTTTGCCTTTCGTCACAGGAGGTTGGCAGAGAAGTGTCGGAAGATTGGAGTAGTCTCTTATGGAGGGTAGTACTCTTCGAAATGGGACTGGAGTTTTAAGTAGTCCTGTCCGCCTCTCAGTGAGCGCATGGGTGAAAGTTAGAGTCCGGAGATGCAGGGAGAGTCTTTCTGCAAAACCATCCCGACTCATGATTAACAGCTCCTTAAGCAATCGTCATTGACGAATTTCCCTGCCTGCTTTATACACTCAAGTCCATGTCAGGAGCGATGCTACTAACCTGTCACACTTGAAGGGCCGTGTTCCTGTTCTGCGGCATAGATTCTGGTAAGCTCGTTTCATTTATACACATATGCTAACGCAAGAAGACAGGGTCACAGTGTGTCTCCTTTTATCTGTATAGAATCAAGGGTTAATATCCCTGTAAAGGGGATTATTGAACAGGGGAGGATTTATGCATAATGTCTTTATTGTGTTTGATGCTTTGATGTTATGTGTGAGATGAGGCTCTAGCAATGTGTGAACATTCAGGTGAAGGGCGACGTGGCCTCTTTTGGCACGTTTTCTCTATAGTGCAGGGGCGGTCCTGCATGGCACTCCATGTGACCAGGTGTGGCCTCTTCATCTAACTCTTTCCTGATCGGCAATTGCGGGAGACATAACCGTCTCCTTGTTTCTGGGTCATAGGAGGTGGTGAGTGCCCCAGCCATTGGTGTATAAAGTTGCCATTTATTCTATCTAGTCCATATTAAAGAGCAAGCTATGGAGGACTCTGATATGTTAGAGGATACTCCTTCTTTAATTAAAGTGAATACCTGTGTTTATTGTGAGGAGGTTCAGGTTCATCCGCCTGCACATCTGTGTTCCACATGCTTTGATAATATTGCAATATCTAAAAAGAATAAGATATTTAGTACTACTGAGCCGTCCACCTCCGAGGGTTCTCCGTCCCGCGAGGTGCGTTCCCTACATTCATCTCCTATTACACATGTAGCTCCCCAAGGCTCTACTGATCCTCGTAGGGCCTCGTAGCCGCCAGATTTCGCTGCCCAGTTTCAAGAATCGGTTTCTGCGGCTTTCCATGCCCTGCCACACCCTGCGAAGCGCAAGCGAAGGGAAAGACATAGCCTTCCGTCCCAGGGATCATCTACTACGTTGGAGGACTCTGAGAGATTATACGATGACGCCTCCGACTCGTCGGAGGGCGCTCTCTCCGGGACCGAATCGGCGTCTTCTAAACCTCTGGCTACGGAGGAGCCTGATTTTAAGTTTAAGATGGAGCATTTGCGCTTTTTACTGAAAGTGCTTGCTACGTTGTAGGTTCCGGAACCTTCGATCCCTAAGCTAGATAGAGTTTACGAGGACAGAGTGGTGCCTCAGACATTCCCAGTTCCCGTGAAGATGGCTACTATTATTAAGAATGAGTGGGAGAAACTTGTCTCGTCCTTTTCTCCCTCTACCTCTTTTAAAAAGCTGTTCCCCATTCCAGACTCTCAGCTTGAGCTATGGGGGGGCATTCCTAAGGTGGATGGAGCTGTCTCCATGCTCGCTATGCGGACGACTATTCCCCTCGTGGATAGTTCATCGTTCAAAGAGCCCATGGACAAAAAATTAGAATGCATGATAAGGAAGATGTTCCAACTCACGGGGTTTGTTTTCCAACCGGCAGTGGTGATCGCTGCGGTGGCTGAAGCGGCTACCTACTGGTGTGACGCACTGTCAGCTGTGGTCGAGGTGGAGACTCCCATCGAGGAGATACAGGAGAAGATTAAGGCCTTAAGGGTCGCAAATTTCTTTATCTGTGATGCTAATATGCAGGTTATTCGCCTGAATGCTAAGACATCAGGTTTCTCTGTTAAAGCCCTTAGGGCTCTGTGGTTAAAGTCGTGGTCGACTGACATGACTGACATGACTTGCAACTCTAGATTACTATCCCTCCTGTTTCAGGGGAAAGTTCTTTTTGGACCAGGCCTGGACTCTATCATATCCACGGTCACGGGAGGCAAGGGTGCTTTCCTTCTGCTGAATTAGAAGAATAAGCCTAAGGGTTCTACTTTTCGTCCCTTTTGTTCGGACAAGTCTCAACGCCAGCAGCCTGCTGCAAAGACCGAGCAGTCCAAGTGATCTTGTGCCGGCTCAATCTTGGAACAAGTCCAAGCAGAGCAAGAAGCTCGCCGTGACCATCCCGGCATGAAGGGGCGGCCCCCGATTCGTCTCTGGATCGCGTAGGGGGCAGACTATATCTGTTCGCAGAAGCTTGGATGAGAGACGTACAGGATCCTTGGGTTCTGGAGTTATCACCCAGGGTTACAGGATAGGGTTCAAGAATTATCCGCCCAGGGGCAGATTCCTCCTTTCAAACCTATCCTCAAGACCAGAGAAGAGAGATGCCTTTCTAGAGTGCGTGAGGGATCTCTTCTCTCTCGGAGTAATTGTTTGAGTACCTCTAGCAGAAAGGGGTCTAGGACACTATTCAAACCTTTTCGTGGACCTAAAGAAGGAGGGTACAAATTTCTGTCAGTTCCACCGTTCAAAATTGAGAAGATCAGATAGATTCTGCCCCTAGTTCAAGAGGGGCAGTTTAAGACAACAATTGACTTGAAGGATGCTTACCTTCACGTGCCTGTCCACAAGGACCACTTTAGGTTCCTAAGATTCTCATTTCTGGACCAACACTTCCAGTTTGTGGCCCTACTGTTCGGTCTGGCGACTGCCCAGAGTGTCTTTACAAAGGTTCTGGGAGTAGCGAGAGCCGGAGGTATTGCAGTGGCCCCTTATCTGGACGACATCCTGGTTCAGGCTCCGTCCTGCAGTCTCGCGGAGGACCACTCAAGGGCTCTTCTCCTTCGATCCCATGGATGGAAGATAAACAAGGGAAAGAGTTCTCTGGTCCCCAGCAACATGGTGGAGTTCCTGGGTACGATAATAGATTCAATATCCATGAAGATATTCTTGACAGATCAGAGATGCTCCAAGATTGCGTCCAGCTGTCTTGCCCTTCAGACCTCCTCAAGGACATCTGTGCCAGGTGTATGGAGGTGATTGGGCTCATGGTTTCCAGCATAGATGTCATTCCTTTCTCCAGGTACCATCTCAGGCCTCTGCAGTTATGCATGTTGAGACAATGGAACGGTGATCACTCAGATCTCTCCCAACAGATATCTCTGGACAACCGAGCGAGGGAATCCCTCTCTTGGTGGGTCAGTCCGGGGCAGCTGTCCAAGGGGACATCCTTCTTGAGACCATCCTGGGAGATTGTGACCACGGATGCAAGTCTTTCAGGATGGGGAGCTGTTTGGGGTGCGAGAAGGTCACAGGGTCAGGTGGACTCAAGAGGAGTCGACCCTGCCGATAAATATCCTGGAACTACGAGCAATATTCAATACTCTGAGGGTTTGGCCCCTCTTGGGATCGTCCCATTTCATCAGATTCCAGTCGTACATTACCTCTGTGGCGTACATAAACCATCAAGGGGGAACGAGAAGCTCCCTAGCCATGAGGGAGGTGTCTCGGATTCTAGAATGGGCAGGGACCCACAGCTCTTCACTCGCAGCAATCCACATCCCGGGTGTGGACAACTGGGAAGCGGATTTCCTCAGTAGGCAATCGTTTCATCCGGGGAATAGGCTCTCCGTCCCGAGGTGTTTGCAGAGCTCTGCATCAGATAGGGGACGCTGGAGATAGCTCTCATGTCGTCCAGATTCAACTCCAAGCTACCCAGATACATTCCTTTGTTCAGGCTCTGTCTAGAATCAGACCGGTATTTAGAACTACTGCTCCTCCTTGGAGCTTAAATCTGGTTCTTAAGCTTTTGCAGAGGGCTCCGTTTGAGCCTATGCATGCGCTTGACATTAAGGTTGTTAGCAGCCTTACAATATGAGCCCCCTTACCTGGTTTTTCATGCTGATAAGGCTGTGCTTAGCACTGGGTTGGGTTTTCTTCCCAAGGTGGTGTCTGATCGTAACATCAATCAGGAGATAGTAGTTCCTTCTTTGTGTCCTAACCCTTCTTCGCCAAAGGAAAGGTTACTTCATAACTTGGATGTGGTTTGAGCCTTGAAGTTTTACCTTCATGCCACAAAGGATTTCAGAGAAACTTCGTCTTTTTTGTTTGTGGTGTAATCAGGGAAGTGTAGGGGGCAGAGGGCCTTTTACACTTCTCTGGCCTTTTCGTTGAGGAGCATTATTGATATAAGTCTCCTCAGAGGATTACGGCTCACTCAAGTAGAGCTGTGGCCTCTTCTTGGGCCTTTAAGAACGAGGCCTCTGTTGAGCAGATTTGTAAGGCGGCTACTTGGTCTTCCTTACATACTGTTGCAAAATTTTACAAATTTGATGTTTGAATTTGAGCTTCTCAATTAATAGAATATTCCACATCACACCACATACCTCTCTTGATTCTGTCGACTGAAACGGAGAAAGCCTTCGACCATGTTGGTTGGTTGTCTGACCTGTTGGTACATCTCTGTGTGCTCCGTTTTGGGTTTTTTAATTTTTGCTCAATAAAATTTGGATTTTTATACAGTACCTCACTGTATTGCCTGCCCTCCTCTGTTTCGTATTGCAACTTCTGTGTTCTGACTCCGCCACTGCTACGGCACTTCGTGTCATCTGGATAATCGTGGATGACTTTACACTCAGCGGGTTCACTTCCGCTGCTGGGGAGGATACCATCGGAAGCTGCTTGGACCAGTGCTTTTCTTTTTTAGCTATAGCAATATATACGCAGACAACATATTATTCTTCATTACTAATCCCTAACTACTATTCCACATATTTTACAATAATTAGAGGATTTTGGCCAAGTATCTAACTTTCTAATCAATAAAAGTAAATCTGAAATACTAAATATTAACCTACTTCTCCACGAAGAAAAAGTAATTAAAAAAAATATGCCCCTTAAATGGCAACAAATATCCCTCTAATATCTAGGAATAAAATTAACCTCCAACCCAGAGGACCTTTTTAACCTTAACTATAAACCACTCCTTACAGCCATAACCACAGACCTTTCTTTATGGATGAGAAAACATATATTTTGGTTGGACAGAATCAATCTGGTTAAAATGAATATCCTCCCTAGACTGCTTTACATATTTCAGACCCTCCCAATCCCAAACATTTTTATAGGTTCATTACAGAGAAAAAAACTACTAGATTTTATCTGGAGAAACTCCAGAGCCTGGATTAATAAGAAAATTATGCTTCTTCCGACAAATAAGTGGCCTAGGAGTCCCTGACATTCTTAAATACAGATAAGCGATCTACCTCCAGCACATAATAGATTGGTTTACTAACATACAAAACAAAATTTGGGTCCAACTAGAACATGACATAACGCAAACAACTCATTTAGGAGCACTGTGTTGGTCCCCAAAGGAGAGAGATAAACTACTAAAAGACAGCACAAGAATTATAAAAGAAACCTTCTCTATTTGGGATAAACTCATCATCTTTTACCTAAAAAATAATAAATAATAAAAATAAAATATCTCCACTCACACCCTTAACACACAATCCAGAATTTATACCAGGACTATCAAACCCTAAAATTTTTTTAGGCATGAATAACAGATCACTACAGGTCTTCCATTTAGGAAATGACCAACAATCAGCTACACCTACCGATTTAGTCACAATGGGCTTTCCAGCATTTAACAATTGGCTTTTTGTTTACAGAAAATGCCTTTCATACATAACAACCCACCCACAAAATAGGAATATGGTCAGATCTTTAACTCCCTACGAATCCCTATGTACTAAATCCACTCCAACTAGACACGCTTTATCCATAACATATAATATACTACAACAAACACTTCCTGGAAATACTCCGTTACATAGATAGGTGGAATACAGAACTTGGAACAGACATCTCTTATGCAGACACACTAATAAATTATACCAGTGTTAAAAAAATCTTCTATCTCATGTAAATACATAGAACTCAACACTAAGATCGTACAGAGATGGTACTTGACACCAGCAAGATGTAAGAAAATATATAACCTTACTACAGCAAATTGCTGGAGATGCAATTCACCAGCAAGACATATGGCTCACATATGGTGGCAATGCCCTAACATTTCAGACACTTGGGCCCAGAAAGCACGCGAAGCAAGCAAAATATTAAAAAAACAATATACCATTAGATCCATGTCTATGACATTTTAGTAAAAACCCCTAAAAAAATTACACCACAAAAAAAGCTATTCAATATTTTGAGTAACAGTTTTAAAATAATAAAGGCAAGAAATTGGAAATCCGATTAAATACCCACTATAACACAATGGCACCAAGAAATTCATCATGCACTTTCATTAGAGGAGTATCACTTAAAGTGGAGGTAAACTTACCTTGATGCCGATCCAGTATGTCATTCTTTGTTGAAAATCAGTATGACTTTCATTCATCAAACGTTCTAACTTTTAGTGTAATTTGAGTTATTAGCGTTTCAATTACTGTTGGTCCACAAATTCAACCAGTTTTTGTTTTGTTTGTTTTTTGGCTCTATCACGTGTTTCTATTATCCAATTGATAATCTGGCCATTAGGCGGCCGTCACTCCATATCACCCGCCTCCTTTATCCTCTGCGCATGCGCTATTCTTTAATATTTATATTGAATCCCTTCCGCGCTAACGTTTCTCATTTTTATAATGGCCTCGCATGCGCAGTAGAGTTGATTCGCCGATTTGCGCAGGCGCGGTTGATCAGAGCATCTGATCTGATCATCGTGCACACGATTTTGAGAGACGTATAGAGCGGGTGGGACCGCTCTATACGTCACAGACCAACAAAGCAGGAACTAGATGGAGGGAGGAGTCGCCATCAAAACCGTAGCGTTTAGATAAATGTATGTACATTGAAAATTTTAAAAGTAATAGAAACTCTAAGTTAGCGATTAGATTATGCTAAGATTAAGTAATGAATTTATGTGTTTAAAAGATTCAAACTTCACTTTAATGAAAATTAATTTTTTTTTATATATTCGCACAGATGTAATAATTTTGGGAATCATATATAACATCCATATAAACTATACAACCTTCCCTTTTTCTCTACCTAAGATATTACTGAACATTTAATTAATGAGGTCATAACCAAGTAGTAGATTCCTTTATGTACTTATCCATCTACACATAGTGAGATGGTTAAGGTATACCCTTTAGCCATATATCGTGAGATGGTTAAGGTATACCCTTTAGCCATATATCGTGAGATGGTTATGGTATACCCTTTAGCCATATATCGTGAGATGGTTAAGGTATACCCTTTAGCCATATATCGTGAGATGGTTAAGGTATACCCTTTAGCCATATATCGTGAGATGGTTAAGGTATACCCTTTAGCCATATATTGTGAGATGGTTAAGGTATACCCTTTAGCCAGACATTGTGAGATGGTTAAGGTATACCCTTTAGCCATATATCGTGAGATGGTTAAGGTATACCCTTTAGCCATATATCGTGAGATGGTTAAGGTATACCCTTTAGCCATATATTGTGAGATGGTTAAGATATACCCTTTAGCCATATATTGTGAGATGGTTAAGATATACCCTTTAGCCATACATCGTGAGATGGTTAAGGTATTACCCTTTAGCCATATATCGTGAGATGGTTAAGGTATACCCTTTAGCCATATATCGTGAGATGGTTAAGGTATACCCTTTAGCCACATATCGTGAGATGGTTAAGGTATACCCTTTAGCCATATATCGTGAGATGGTTATGGTATACCCTTTAGCCATATATCGTGAGATGGTTATGGTATACCCTTTAGCCATATATCGTGAGATGGTTATGGTATACCCTTTAGCCATATATCATGAGATGGTTATGGTATACCCTTTAGCCATATATCGTGAGATGGTTATGGTATACCCTTTAGCCATGTATCGTGAGATGGTTATGGTATACCCTTTAGCCATATATCGTGAGATGGTTATGGTATACCCTTTAGCCATATATCGTGAGATGGTTATGGTATACCCTTTAGCCATATATCGTGAGATGGTTATGGTATACCCTTTAGCCATATATCGTGAGATGGTTATGGTATACCCTTTAGCCATATATCGTGAGATGGTTAAGGTATACCCTTTAGCCATATATTGTGAGATGGTTAAGGTATACCCTTTAGCCATATATTGTGAGATGGTTAAGGTATACCCTTTAGCCATATATTGTTAGATGGTTAAGATATATCCTTTAGCCATACATCGTGAGATGGTTAAGGTATACCCTTTAGCCATATATCGTGAGATGGTTAAGGTATACCCTTTAGCCATATATCGTGAGATGGTTAAGGTATACCCTTTAGCCATATATCGTGAGATGGTTAAGATATACCCTTTAGCCATACATCGTGAGATGGTTAAGGTATTACCCTTTAGCCATATATCGTGAGATGGTTAAGGTATACCCTTTAGCCATATATCGTGAGATGGTTAAGGTATACCCTTTAGCCATATATCGTGAGATGGTTAAGGTATACCCTTTAGCCACATATCGTGAGATGGTTAAGATATACCCTTTTGCCATACATCGTGAGATGGTTAAGGTATTACCCTTTAGCCATATATCGTGAGATGGTTAAGGTATACCCTTTAGCCATATATTGTGAGATGGTTAAGGTATACCCTTTAGCCACATATCATGAGATGGTTAAGGTATACCCTTTAGCCATATATCGTAAGATGGTTATGGTATACCCTTTAGCCATATATCGTGAGATGGTTATGGTATACCCTTTAGCCATATATCGTGAGATGGTTATGGTATACCCTTTAGCCATATATCGTGAGATGGTTATGGTATACCCTTTAGCCATATATCATGAGATGGTTATGGTATACCCTTTAGCCATATATCGTGAGATGGGGTTGGTATACCCTTTAGCCATATATCGTGAGATGGTTATGGTATACCCTTTAGCCATATATCGTGAGATGGTTATGGTATACCCTTTAGCCATATATCGTGAGATGGTTAAGGTATACCCTTTAGCCATATATCGTGAGATGGTTAAGGTATACCCTTTAGCCATATATTGTGAGATGGTTAAGGTATACCCTTTAGCCAGACATCGTGAGATGGTTAAGGTATACCCTTTAGCCAGACATCTTGAGATGGTTAAGGTATACCCTTTAGCCAGACATCGTGAGATGGTTAAGTTATACCCTTTAGCCATATATCGTGAGATGGTTAAGGTATACCCTTTAGCCATATATTGTGAGATGGTTAAGGTATACCCTTTAGCCATATATTGTGAGATGGTTAAGATATATCCTTTAGCCATACATTGTGAGATGGTTAAGGTATTACCCTTTAGCCATATATCGTGAGATGGTTAAGGTATACCCTTTAGCCACATATCGTGAGATTGTTAAGGTATACCCTTTAGCCACATATCGTGAGATGGTTAAGGTATACCCTTTAGCCATACAAGTCATTTCAAATCGTTTCTATAAAAAATGCTATTGTTTTTTCTCCCATGTTCTCCCTCCCTATCCCCTTTCCTCTCAATTATGATCAAAACACTGTTAATGACAAAAACAATATGTAAAACACCATTATCTTTATTGCAATTTTCATTTGAAATGTGTATGACTTTGGCTTTCAATAAAATATATTAATTTTTTTCTTTTGTAAGGTGTATCCAGTCCACAGATTCATCCATTACTTGTGGGATATTCTCCTTCCCAACAGGAAGCTGCAAGAGGATCACCCACAGCAGAGCTGTCTATATAGCTCCTCCCCTAACTGCCACTACCAGTCATTCTCTTGCAGCTCTCGACAAGGGAAGTAGCTAGAGAGATGTGGTGAATTAATGTAGTTTATCTTCAATCAAAAGTTTGTTATTTTTAAACGGTGCCGGCGTTGTACTGTTTTTGATGATCTTAGCAGGTTGTAACTAAGGTCCATTGCTGTTCTCACACATAACTGAAGAGTATGGGAGACTTCAGCTGGGAGAACGGCCTGCAGAATTAACTGCCCTGAGGTATGTTCAGTATATTTTTTTCTAGAGGATGATAAGAACTAGAAAATGCTGACAGTGCCTGATATAGTTAAGGTAAGCCTGATTGCAGTGATTTAATAACGACTGGCATCATGCTTGCAGTAAAGGGTAATTTTCATATTACTTTCTATTATGGCTTAGTATGTTAAACGTTATATATATAAGAAACGTTTTTTACTGAGGTGATAAATCTTTATTTGGGGCCTAGTTTTCCACATGGCTGTTATTTTACTCCTAGGAATAGTTTTTTAAGGCCCTCTGACTTTGAGTGTATGGTGGGAGGGGCCTATTTTTGCGCTCTAATTGCGCAGTTGTTTATTACATTCTGAGACATCCAGCTTCCCTGAAGGAGTTCCCTGACATATTGGACCTCTGTAAAGGGTTTTTGTGCCTAAAAAAAGTCGTTTTATGGGAAGGTAGGAGCCACAGTAGAGCTGTGGCAGTTTGCTTGTGACTGTTATAACGGTTTTTACCGTTTTTTTTGCTTCGTTTTTGAACCTGAGGGGTTAATCATCCATTTGCAAGTGGGTGCAATGCTATTTTAGTCTATTATATACACTGTAATAATTTCATAGAGTTAACTGCTTTTTTCACTGTTTTGCAGTTGTTTTTTTCCCTTAAAGGCACAGTACCGTTTTTTATATTCTGCTTTTTCACATTAATTAAAGTGTTTTCAAAGCTTGCTGGTCTCATTACTAGTCTGTTAAACATGTCTGACATAGAGGAAACTCCTTGTTCATTATGTTTAGAAGCCATTGTGGAACCCCCTCTTAGAATGTGTACCAAATGCACTGATCTTACTATAAGTTATAAAGACCATATTCTGGTTTTAAAAGATTTATCACCAGAAGAAATTGACAAGGGGGAAGTTATGTCGACTAACTCTCCCCACGTGTCAGAGCCTTTAACTCCCGCTCAAGAGGCGCCAAGTACATCTAGCACGCCCATTGCGTATACTTTACAAGACATGGCGGCAGTTATGAATCATACTCTTACAGAAGTATTGTCCAAACTGCCAGGGTTACAAGGAAAGCGAGACAGCTCTGGGACTAGAAAAAATACAGAGCTCTCTGACGCTTTAGTAGCTATGTCCGATATACCCTCACAATGTGCAGAAGCCGAAGAAGGAGAGCTTCTATCTGTGAGTGATTTTTTTGTCTCAGGGAAGACGCTTCAACCTGATTCTGATATGTCTACATTTAAATTTAAGCTTGAACACCTCCGCATGTTGCTCAGGGAGGTTTTAGCAACTCTGGATGACTGTGACGCCATTGTAGTCCAAAAGAAATTGTGTAAATTGGATAAATACTACGCAGTGCCTGTTTACACTGATGTTTTTCCAATACCTAAGAGGTTTTCAGAAATTATTACTAAGGAATGGGATAGACCAGGTGTACCGTTCTCTCCCCCTCCTGTTTTTAAAAAGATGTTTCCTATAGATGCCGCTACACGGGACTTGTGGCAAATGGCCCCTAAGGTGGAGGGAGCAGTCTCTACTCTAGCGAAGCGTACAACTATCCCTGTCGAGGACAGTTGTGCTTTTCTAGACCCAATGGACAAAAAATTAGAGGGTTACCTTAAGAAAATTTTTATTCAACAAGGTTTTATTCTCCAGCCCCTTGCATGCATTGCCCCTGTGACTGCTGCTGCGGCCTTCTGGTTTGAGTCTTTAGAAGAGGCTCTACAGGTAGAAACCCCATTGGATGATATCCTTGACAAGCTTAAAGCCCTTAAGCTAGCCAATTCATTTGTTTCTGATGCCGTTGTTCATTTAACCAAACTAATGGCTAAGAACTCAGGTTTTGCTATTCAGGCACGTAGGGCGCTATGGCTTAAATCCTGGTCAGCTGACGTTACTTCAAAGTCTAAGCTTCTCAACATTCCCTTCAAAGGGCAGACCCTATTCGGGCCTGGACTTAAGGAGATAATTTCTGATATTACTGGAGGAAAAGGTCACACCCTTCCTCAGGATAGGTCCAACAAATTAAGGACCAAACAGTCTAATTTTCGTGCCTTTCGAAACTTCAAGAGTGGCGCAGCTTCAACTTCCTCTAATACAAAACAAGAGGGAAATTTTGCCCAGTCCAAACCGGTCTGGAGACCTAACCAGACTTGGAACAAAGGAAAGCAGGCCAAAAAACCTGCTGCTGATTCTAAGACCGGTAACGGATCTAGTAGGGGGCAGACTTTCTCTCTTCGCCCAGGCTTGGTCAAGAGATGTCCAGGATCCCTGGGCGTTGGAAATTGTGTCCCAGGGATATCTTCTGGACTTCAAAACTTCTTCCCCAAAAGGAAGATTTCATCTCTCACAATTATCTGAAAACCAGATAAAGAGAGAGGCATTCTTACATTGTGTTCAAGACCTCCTAGTTATGGGAGTGATCCACCCAGTTCCAAAGGAGGCACAGGGGCAAGGCTTCTATTCAAATCGGTTTGTGGTTCCCAAGAAAGAGGGAACCTTCATACCAATCTTAGATCTCAAGATCCTAAACAAATTTCTCAGGGTCCCATCCTTCAAGATGGAGACTATTCGAACCATCCTACCTATGATCCAGGAGGGTCAATATATGACTACCGTGGACTTAAAGGATGCTTATCTGCACATTCCGATACATAGAGATCATCATCGGTTTCTCAGGTTCGCCTTCCTGGACAGGCATTACCAGTTTGTGGCTCTTCCCTTTGGGTTAGCTACGGCACCAAAAATCTTTACAAAGGTTCTGGGGTCACTCCTAGTGGTCCTAAGGCCGCGGGGTATAGCAGTAGCCCCTTACCTAGATGACATTCTAATACAGGCGTCGAATTTTCAAATCGCCAGGTCCCATACAGACATTGTTCTGGCATTTCTGAGGTTGCATGGGTGGAAAGTGAACAAAGAAAAAAGTTCTCTATCCCCTCTCACAAGAGTTTCCTTCCTAGGAACTCTGATAGATTCTGTAAAAATGAAGATTTACCTGACAGAGGTCAGGTTGTCAAAACTTCTAAACTCCTGCCGTGTTCTTTATTCTACTTCTCACCCTTCAGTGGCTCAGTGTATGGAAGTAATCGGCTTAATGGTAGTGGCAATGGACATAGTGCCGTTTGCCCGCCTACATCTCAGACCGCTGCAACTCTGCATGCTCAGTCAGTGGAATGGGGATTACACAGATTTGTCACCTCTACTAAATCTGGATCAAGAGACCAGGGATTCTCTTCTCTGGTGGTTATCTCGGGTCCATCTGTCCAAGGGTATGTCCTTCCGCAGGCCAGATTGGACAATAGTAACGACAGATGCCAGCCTTCTGGGCTGGGATGCAGTCTGTAACTCCCTGAAGGCTCAGGGCTTGTGGACTCATTCTGGAACTAAGAGCAATATTCAATGCTCTTCAGGCTTGGCCTCAGCTAGCTGCGGTCAGGTTCATCAGATTTCAGTCGGACAACATCACGACTGTAGCCTACATCAACCATCAAGGGGGAACAAGGAGTTCCCTATCAATGTTGGAGGTTTAAAAAAAATAATTCTATGGGCAGAGGTTCACTCTTGCCATCTATCGGCTATCCATATCCCAGGAGTAGGGAACTGGGAGGAGGATTTTCTAAGTCGACAGACTTTTCATCCGGGGGAGTGGGAACTCGATCCGGAGGTGTTTGCACAGTTGATTCAACTTTGGGGCAAACCAGAACTGGATGTCATGGCGTCTCGTCAGAACGCCAAGCTCTAGCAGCGCCTTGGTCTTTTAACCTGGCTTATGTGTTTCCACCGTTTCCTCTGCTCCCTCATCTGATTGCCAAGATCAAGCAGGAGAGAGCTTCGGTGATTTTGATAGCACCTGCGTGGCCACGCAGGACTTGGTATGCAGATCTGGTGGACATGTCATCCCTTCCACCATGGACTCTACTGCTGAGGCAGGACCTTCTACTTCAGGGTCCTTTCAACCATCCAAATCTAATTTCTCTGCGTCTGACTGCTTGGAGATTGAACGCTTGATTTTATCAAAACGTGGTTTCTCCGAATCGGTCATTGATACCTTAATTCAGGCTCGAAAGCCTGTCACCAGGAAAATCTATCATAATATATGGTGTAAATATCTTCATTGGTGTGAATCCAAGGGTTACTCATGGAGTAAAGTCAGGATTCCCAGGATATTATCTTTTCTCCAAAAAGGATTGGAGAAGGGATTGTCAGCTAGTTCCTTAAAGGGACAGATTTCTGCTCTGTCTATTCTTTTGCACAAGCGACTGGCGGATGTTCCAGACGTTCAGGCGTTTTGTCAGGCTTTAGTTAGAATCAAGCCTGTGTTTAAACCTGTTGCTCCGCCATGGAGTTTAAATTTAGTTCTTAAAGTTCTTCAAGGGGTTCCGTTTGAACCTCTGCATTCCATAGATATCAAGCTTTTATCTTGGAAAGTTCTGTTTTTGATAGCTATCTCTTCGGCTCGAAGAGTTTCAGAGTTATCTGCCTTGCAGTGTGATTCCCCTTATCTGATCTTCCATGCAGATAAGGTAGTTTTGCGTACCAAACCTGGGTTTCTTCCTAAGGTGGTATCCTAATAAGAATATCAATCAGGAGATTGTTGTTCCGTCATCCTAATCCTTCTTCAAAAGAGGAACGTCTATTACACAATCTTGACGTGGTTCGTGCTTTAAAGTTTTATTTACAAGCTACTAAAGATTTTCGTCAAACATCTGCATTGTTTGTTGTCTACTCTGGACAGAGGAAAGGCCAAAAGGTTTCAGCAACTTCTCTTTCCTTTTGGTTAAGAAGTATAATCCGCTTAGCTTATAAGACTGCTGGCCAGCAGCCTCCTGAAAGAATTACAGCTCATTCCACTAGAGCGGTAACTTCCACATGGGCTTTTAAAAATGAGGCTTCTGTTGAACAGATTTGTAAGGCGGCGACTTGGTCTTCGTTTCATACTTTTTCTAAATTCTACAAATTTGATACTTTTGCTTCTTTGGAGGCTATTTTTGGGAGAAAGGTCTTACAGGCAGTGGTGCCTTCCGTTTAAGCGCCTGCCTTGTCCCTCCCTTCATCCGTGTCCTATAGCTTTGGTATTGGTATCCCACAAGTAATGTATGAATCCGTGGACTGGATACACCTTACAAGAGAAAACAAAATTTATGCTTACCTGATAAATTTATTTCTCTTGTGGTGTATCCAGTCCACGGCCCGCCCTGTCATTTTAAGGCAGGTGTTTTTTATGTTTAAACTACAGTCACCACTGCACCCTATAGTTTCTCCTTTCTCTTGCTTGTCTTCAGTCGAATGACTGGTAGTGGCAGTTAGGGGAGGAGCTATATAGACAGCTCTGCTGTGGGTGATCCTTTTGCAGCTTCCTTTTGGGAAGGAGAATATCCCACAAGTAATGGATGAATCCGTGGACTGGATACACCACAAGAGAAATAAATTTATCAGGTAAGCATAAATTTTGTTTTTTACATGTTTAATTTATAACATGAGGTTGATTTGCTTTTTCATTTTATTTTTTTTTGTTAAAGGAACACTCCGGTTAAATTAAATTTTCATGACTCAGATACAGCATGTCATTTTAAACAACTTTCCAATTTACTTCCATTAAATAAAATGTGCACAGTCTTTTATATTTACAATTTTTGAGTCACCAGATCCTACTGAGCATGTGCAAGAATTCACAGACTATACGTATATGCATTTGTGATTGGCTGATTGCTATCACATGGTACAAGGGGAGTGGAAATATACATAACTTTAAAATTTGTTATAAAAAAATCTACTACTCATTTGAAGTTCAAACTAAGTGCTATTGCATTGTCTTGTTATCTTGCATTTGTTGATTGTGCAAATCTAATGTGTTGACTGGTCCTTTAAGATAATTTGGCAATGGGGGAAACCAGAGCAAATAAAATGACTTTGTGTGTTCACTTAATTGGAATGCAAAGTATCACCCAGCTACATCTGTATTGTGTCAACTGTGTTCTGGATTACTATCACGATGTGATGATGATTCATATTCAGTTCCACTGACCATAAAAGGGATATGAAGCCCCAAACATTTTCTTTAGTGATTCAAAGAACACCATTTTATCAATGTTTCCAATTTACTTTTATTATCAAATTTTCTTCATACCTAGGTAGGCGTCTGGAGCACTACGTGGCAGGAAATAGTGCTGCCATCTAGTGCTCTTGCAATTTGATAACCGCATTCTTGCAAAACTGTTGCCATATATTGCTCCAGAAATGGGCAGGCTCCTGAGCTTACTTCCTGGCTGTTGAACAAAGGCTACCAAGAGAACAAAGAAAAATTGATAATAGGAGTAAATGCGAAAGTAGTTAAAATTGCATTCTCTATCGTGAAAGAAAATTTGGTGTTTCATGTCCCTTTAATTAGATTTTTTGCATCCATCTTTTGATTAAAGAAAATTTTTGCATTCTTTTACACGGTTACTAGTTTAACGAAATGTGCTCATTTTTGTGGAAATGTGTTCTGGGAAAGAACTTAAAGGGACATTAAACTGCTGCGTGCAACTACAATAACGTGATTACTACTCACCATGTTATTGATTTTCTTCCTGTGCCTGCAGCTCTCTTCACAGTCGTTCTCTAACCCCTTACAATTATCAGTTAGCGAAGCTCTGCATGTTCACACTGGGCGCCGCCATCTTGGAGCTTTCCCTATCGTGAAAGAAAATTTGGTGTTTCATGTCCCTTTAATTAGATTTTTTGCATCCATCTTTTGATTAAAGAAAATTTTTGCATTCTTTTACACGGTTACTAGTTTAACGAAATGTGCTCATTTTTGTGGAAATGTGTTCTGGGAAAGAACTTAAAGGGACATTAAACTGCTGCGTGCAACTACAATAACGTGATTACTACTCACCATGTTATTGATTTTCTTCCTGTGCCTGCAGCTCTCTTCACAGTCGTTCTCTAACCCCTTACAATTATCAGTTAGCGAAGCTCTGCATGTTCACACTGGGCGCCGCCATCTTGGAGCTTATATGTATATGTTCCGCTCTCTATTATGTGAGCTAAACTGAAGTGCAAGGTACAACTGATAAAATGCCAGATCTGTGAAACTGCTTCTGTCATAGGATGCAACAATACGCAAGCTACAAGATGGCGGCACCCAGAATAAAAGGCAAAGCTTTAGCAGCTGGAGTTAAAATAAGAGAATGGCTTTAAAAGAAAGAGGTAGGTACAGAAGGTAATGCAATAGTATGATGAGTATTAACCATGTTAGCAGTTTAATGTCCCTTTAAGGATAGAAGAGCAATAAAACACTATGTACAAGGTTTTGCAAATTTAGAGCAGTTCAGGGAGACACCCCTTGAAAAGCCTGGTGGAATTCATGTTCCTGTTCTCCTTTGCTGTGGCTAGTTAGGGACATATGTATTTGAGCGTGTGCTCTGAACTAAGCAATCAATTTGTGGAATGTTGTTGGGGTCAGTTGAATTGCATAACTAACAAATGCATTTTAAAAAGACAATGCAAAAAGCACTTTCAAATGAGTAGCAGATTTTTTTATGACAAATTCCAAAGTTAGTTTCATTTTTCTGCTCCCTGCATCACATGACGCATCAGCCAATTACAAAATGTGTATACCTATATTCTGTGGATTCTTGCACATGCTCAGTGGGAGCTTGTGCCTTAGAAACTGTGCAGATAAAGACTGCATTTTTTATATTGGAAGTGCTCTATCTGAATCATGGAAGTTTTAATATTGACATTGGTGTCAAGTGCTAAGTTTTAAGAAGCTCAATGAATAGAAGATTGTTTGGAGTGGAACAAATTTGCGCAAGAAGCTAAGTGTGAGGCAGGGAGGGGCAGCAGTAAAAATTATAGTAAAATGTTTGTGTTTTAGTTAAGTAAAACTATTTCAATTGTTACTAAGGTAATGATTATTTCTCTTGTTAAGTGTATCCAGTCCACGGATCATCCATTACTTATGGGATATTCTCCTTCCCAACAGGAAGTTGCAAGAGGATCACCCACAGCAGAGCTGCTATATAGCTCCTCCCCTAACTGTCATATCCAGTCATTCTCTTGCAAGCCTCAACCAAGATGGAGGTCGTAAGAGGACTGAGGTGTTTTATACTTAGTTTATTCTTCAATCAAAAGTTAGTTATTTTTAAATGGTGCCGGAGTGTACTGTTTATCTCAGGCAGTATTTAGAAGAAGAATCTGCCTGCGTTTTCTATGATCTTAGCAGAAGTAACTAAGATCCATGGCTATTCTCACATATTCTGAGGAGTGAGGTAACTTCAGAGAGGGAATGGCGTGCAGGTTTTCCTGCAATAAGGTATGTGCAGTTAATATTTTTCTAGGGATGGAATTTGCTAGAAAATGCTGCTGATACCGAACTAATGTAAGTAAAGCCTTAAATGCAGTGAGAGCTACTGGTATCAGGCTTATTAATAGAGATGCATACTCTTATAAAAATGTAATATAAAACGTTTGCTGGCATGTTTAATCGTTTTTATATGTATTTGGTGATAAAACTTATTGGGGCCTAATTTTTTTCCACATGGCTGGCTTGAATTTGGCCTAGTAACAGTTTTCCTTAGGCTTTCCACTGTTGTAATATGAGTGGGAGGGGCCTTTTTTAGTGCTTTCTGTGCAGCTAAAAATACTGACAGAGACATTGTTTCCCTCTGCATGATCCAGGACATCTCTGGAGGGCTCAAAAGGCTTCAAAGTCGTTTTTGAGGGAGGTAAAAAGCCACAGTAGAGCTGTGGCAGTTGTTGTGATTGTTTTAAAAAAAAAAAAAAAACGTTTTTGTCTTTTATTATTCCAGTTTGGGTATTAAGGGGTTAATCATCCATTTGCAAGTGGGTGCAATGCTCTGCTAACTTGTTACATACACTGTACAAATTTCATTAGTGTAACTGCCTTTTTTCACTGTTATTTCAAATTTTGACAAAATTTGTGTTTTTTAAAGGTGCAGTAACGTTTTTTATATTGCTTGTAAACTTGTTTAAAGTGTTTTCCAAGCTTGCTAGTCTCATTGCTAGTCTGTTTAAACATGTCTGACACAGAGGAAACTACTTGTTCATTATGTTTGAAAGCCATGGTGGAGCCCCATAGGAGAATGTGTACTAAATGTATTGATTTCACCTTAAACAGTAAAGATCAGTCTTTAACTATAAAAGAAATATCACCAGAAGATTCTGACGAGGGGGAAGTTATGCCGACTAACTCTCCCCACGTGTCAGACCCTTCGCCTCCCGCTCAGGGGATGCACGCTAATATGGCGCCAATTACATCAGGGACGCCCATAGCGATTACCTTGCAGGACATGGCTGCAATCATGAATAATACCCTGTCAGAGGTATTATCCAGGTTGCCTGAATTAAGAGGCAAGCGAGATTGCTCTGGGGTTAGGAGAAATACAGAGTGCGCAGATGCTGTAAGGGCCATGTCTGATACTGCGTCACAATATGCAGATCATGAGGACGGAGAGCTTCAGCCTGTGGGTGACATCTCTGATTCGGGGAAACCTGATTCAGAGATTTCTAATTTTAAATTTAAGCTTGAGAACCTCCGTGTGTTGCTTGGGGAGGTATTAGCTGCTCTGAATGACTGTAACACAGTTGCAGTACCAGAGAAATTGTGTAGGCTGGATAAATACTATGCGGTACCGGTGTGTACTGATGTTTTTCCTATACCTAAAAGGCTTACAGAAATTATTAGCAAGGAGTGGGATAGACCGGGTGTGCCTTTTTCCCCACCTCCTATATTTAGAAAAATGTTTCCAATAGACGCCACTACACGGGACTTATGGCAGACGGTCCCTAAGGTGGAGGGAGCAGTTTCTACTTTAGCAAAGCGTACTACTATCCTGGTTGAGGACAGTTGTGCTTTTTCAGATCCAATGGATAAAAAATTGGAGGGTTACCTTAAGAAACTGTTTATTCAACAAGGTTTTATTTTACAGCCCCTTGCATGCATTGCGCCTGTAACGGCCGCGGCGGCATTCTGGTTTGAGGCCATCCATACAGCTCCATTGACTGAAATTATTGACAAGCTTAGAACACTTAAGCTAGCTAACTCATTTGTTTCTGATGCCATTGTTCATTTGACTAAACTAACAGCTAAGAATTCCGGATTCGCCATCCAAGCGCGTAGGGCGCTATGGCTTAAATCCTGGTCAGCTGACGTGACTTCGAAGTCTAAATTACTCAACATTCCTTTCAAGGGGCAGACCTTATTCGGGCCTGGTTTGAAGGAAATTATTGCTGACATTACTGGAGGTAAGGGTCACACCCTTCCTCAGGACAGGGCCAAAGCAAAGGCCAAACAGTCTAATTTTCGTGCCTTTCGAAATTTCAAGGCAGGTGCAGCATCAACTTCCTCCGCTTCAAAACAAGAGGGAACTTTTGCTCAATCTAAGCAGGCCTGGTAACCTAACCAGTCCTGGAACAAAGGCAAGCAGGCCAGAAAGCCTGCTGCTGCCTCTAAGACAGCATGAAGGAACGGCCCCCTATCCGGCGACGGATCTAGTAGGGGGCAGACTTTCTCTCTTCGCCCAGGCGTGGGCAAGAGATGTTCAGGATCCCTGGGCGTTGGAGATCATATCTCAGGGATATCTTCTGGACTTCAAAGCTTCCCCTCCACAAGGGAGATTTCATCTTTCAAGGCTATCTGCAAATCAGATAAAGAAAGAGGCATTCCTACGCTGTGTGCAAGACCTCCTAGTTATGGGAGTGATCCATCCAGTTCCGCGGACGGAACAAGGACAGGGTTTTTATTCGAATCTGTTTGTGGTTCCCAAAAAAGAGGGAACCTTCAGACCAATTTTGGATCTAAAGATCTTAAACAAATTCCTCAGAGTTCCATCTTTCAAAATGGAAACTATTCGGACCATCCTACCCATGATCCAATAAGGTCAGTACATGACCACAGTGGACTTAAAGGATGCCTACCTTCACATACCGATTCACAAAGATCATCATCGGTTTCTAAGGTTTGCCTTTCTAGACAGGCATTACCAATTTGTAGCTCTTCCCTTCGGGTTGGCTACAGCCCCGAGAATCTTTACAAAGGTTCTGGGCTCACTTCTGGCGGTTCTAAGACCGCGAGGCATAGCGGTGGCTCCGTATCTAGACGACATCCTGATGCAGGCGTCAAGCTTTCAAGTTGCCAAGTCTCATACAGAGATAGTTCTGGCATTTCTGAGGTCGCACGGGTGGAAAGTGAACGAGGAAAAGAGTTCTCTATCCCCACTCACAAGAGTCTCCTTCTTAGGGACTCTTATAGATTCTGTAGAAAAGGTTATCAAAACTTCTAAATGCTTGCCGTGTTTTTCACTCCATTCCGCGCCCTTCGGTAGCTCAGTGTATGCAGGTAATCGGCTTAATGGTAGCGGCAATGGACATAGTGCCATTTGCGCGCCTTCATCTCAGACCGCTGCAATTATGCATGCTGAGACAGTGGAATGGGGATTGCACAGATTTGTCCCCTCTGCTAAATCTGGATCAAGAGACCAGAGATTCTCTTCTCTGGTGGTTGTCTCGGGTACACCTGTCCAAGGGTATGACCTTTCGCAGGCCAGATTGGACAATTGTAACAACAGATGCCAGCCTTCTAGGTTGGGGTGCAGTCTGGAATTCCCTGAAGGCACAGGGATCGTGGACTCAGGAGGAGAAACTCCTTCCAATAAATATTCTGGAGTTAAGAGCGATATTCAATGCTCTTCTGGCTTGGCCTCAGTTAGCAACACTGAGGTTCATCAGATTTCAGTCGGACAACATCACGACTGTGGCTTACATCAACCATCAAGGGGGAACCAGGAGTTCCCTAGCGATGTTAGAAGTCTCAAAAATAATTCGCTGGGCAGAGTACCACTCTTGCCACCTGTCAACAATCCATATCCCAGCCGTGGAGAACTGGGAGGCGGATTTTCTAAGTCGTCAGACTTTCCATCCGGGGGAGTGGGAACTCCATCCGGAGGTGTTTGCTCAGTTGATTCATCGTTGGGGCAAACCAGAGTTGGATCTCATGGCGTCTCGCCAGAACGCCAAGCTTCCTTGTTACGGATCCAGGTCCAGGGACCCAGAAGCGACGCTGATAGATGCTCTAGCAGCGCCTTGGTTCTTCAACCTGGCTTATGTGTTTTCACCGTTTCCTCTGCTCCCTCGACTGATTGCCAAAATCAAACAGGAGAGAGCATCAGTGATCCTGATAGCACCTGCGTGGCCACGCAGGACTTGGTATGCAGACCTAGTGGACATGTCATCCTTTCCACCATGGACTCTGCCTCTAAGACAGGACCTTCTGACACAAGGTCCTTTCAATCATCCAAATCTAATTTCTCTGAGACTGACTGCATGGAGATTGAACGCTTGATTCTATCAAAGCGTGGCTTCTCCGAGTCAGTCATTGATACTTTAATACAGGCAGGAAAGCCTGTTACCAGGAAAATCTACCTCAAGATATGGAGTAAATATCTTTATTGGTGTGAATCCAAGAATTACTCATGGAGTAAGGTTAGGATTCCTAGAATATTGTCTTTTCTCCAAGAGGGCTTGGACAAAGGATTATCAGCTAGTTCCTTAAAGGGACAGATTTCTGCTCTGTCTATTCTTTTGCACAAGCGTCTGGCAGAGGTTCCAGACGTCCAGGCATTTTGCCAGGCTTTGGTTTGAATTAAGCCTGTGTTTAAACCTGTTGCTCCCCCGTGAAGCTTAAACTTGGTTCTTAAAGTTCTTCAAGGAGTTCAGTTTGAACCCCTTCATTCCATTGATATCAAACTTTTATCTTGGAAAGTTCTGTTTTTGATGGCTATTCCCTCGGCTCGGAGAGTCTCTGAGCTATCTGCCTTACAATGTGATTCTCCTTATCTGATTTTTCTTGCAGATAAGGTAGTCCTGCGTACCAAACCTGGGTTTTTACCTAAGGTGGTTTCTAACAAGAATATCAATCAAGAGATTGTTGTTCCATCATTGTGTCCTAATCCTTCTTCAAAGAAGGAACGTCTTTTACATAATCTGGACGTAGTCCGTGCCTTGAAGTTTTACTTACAGGCTACTAAAGATTTTCGCCAAACATCTAACCTGTTTGTTGTTTACTCTGGACAGAGGAGAGGTCAGAAGGCCTCGGCAACCTCTCTTTCTTTTTGGCTTCGGAGTATAATACGTTTAGCCTATGAGACTGCTGGACAGCAGCCCCCTGAAAGGATTACAGCTCATTCTACTAGAGCTGTGGCTTCCACCTGGGCCTTTAAAAATGAGGCCTCTGTTGAACAGATTTGCAAGGCCGCGACTTGGTCTTCGCTTCACACTTTTTCCAAATTTTCCAAATTTGATACTTTTGCTTCTTCGGAGGCTGTTTTTGGGAGAAAGGTTCTTCAGGCAATGGTTCCTTCCGCTTAATCTTGCCTTGTCCCTCCCATCATCCGTGTACTTTAGCTTTGGTATTGGTATCCCATAAGTAATGGATGATCCGTGGACTGGATACACTTAACAAGAGAAAACATAATTTATGCTTACCTGATAAATTTATTTCTCTTGTAGTGTATCCAGTCCACGGCCCGCCCTGTCCTTTTAAGGCAGGTCTAAATTTTAATTAAACTACAGTCACCACTGCACCCTATGGTTTCTCCTTTCTCTGTTTGTTTTCGGTCGAATGACTGGATATGACAGTTAGGGGAGGAGCTATATAGCAGCTCTGCTGTGGGTGATCCTCTTGCAACTTCCTGTTGGGAAGGAGAATATCCCATAAGTAATGGATGATCCGTGGACTGGATACACTACAAGAGAAATAAATTTATCAGGTAAGCATAAATTATGTTTTTTCTTTCCAATAAAGTACAGCTGAAAAGTTGTCCAAAGCTCACCTCACACTAATTTAATAATTGTCTATTTCTAATGGTATGTAACCAAATCAGTCATTTTCTAGTTGTAAATATTAGATTGTAACAACCAGCAAGAACTAGTCGTTATGTAGAAAACCCTGATTTAAACTGAGTCTTACTGACTAGTGATTTAAATCAAATCTACCCAGCCACAAACATTTCCTTTTACACTGAGCAAGTAGGAAGAGGGCAGCCGTGAGGTGTGGCCTCACGTGTGCAAACTGAAAGTGTGACTAATGCACTGCTCAGGCACTGCCTGCGGTGTGATCGGAGTATGAACTTTTATTGCTCAGTTTTTCACAATCTTCATTCCTTCTATTTATTATAGTGAGTAATGTTACCCGTAGCCGGTATCTTGTAACCGTTTTTAAAAACGTACATATAGATAGGCACATCAGATATGTGGGAAGTCAAGTCTGCCCATATTACCTTCTAAAGTGTATGTTTAATTCATTTCTAAGCCTTTTTCACATCACTCTGCTAAGCTAATTTTTTAGCTTCTTTTGTTGCTTAAATTTTGGTTTAAAAAAAAAAGGGACTATAAACATTTTTTATTATGTATCCCTAAAGATCCCCTCCCTTGTAAAACACCTTTCTGTGTGTATTTAACATTTTTATTTTTGGGAGGTTTGTTACATTGCCTGCAGGCCAAATTCTTTCAAATGAGGGGACTTGATCATCTGTCGCTGCTAAGGGAGCTGAGATCGAAGGGTTTGAATAACCTCCGCACCTCCAGCTCCATTGCAGCTGCGACTCTGTCCCTTTATGACATCATTACGCATGGCGACATCGCTGGCACTCCCATTGAAGGTTTAGGAGTGCTCCCTACTAGCCCATTAATGATCCATGATCTGTAGTACGGGGATAATCAAAAAATTGTTTTGATTGGTGTGATGTACAAAGTTTAACAAACCCTGCAACAGCCACCAGTTTGTCACAGAAAGGGTTAACCGACACATTCCACTTTAACTAGTTGGTCACAGTCTAGCCACTCCAGGCAAGCCTGTGACTTAGTTCAGTGGGTGCAAGGGTTAACCCAAAATATTTGTTTCATGACTCATGAAAGAAAATATAATTTTAAACATTCTAATTTACTTCTATCATGTTATTTACTTCATTGTCTTGGTATCCTATGCTGAAGAAGCAGCAATGCCCTACTGGTAGCTAGTTAATATATTGATTGAGCCAATAACATGAGGCATTTATGTGCACCAACTAATCACCAGCTCCTGAGTCTACCTAGGTATCCCTTTCAACAAAGGATATAAAGAGAACAAGCACATTATATAATAGAAATACATTGGAAAGTTGTTTAAAATCACATGCTCTGTCTGAATAAAAAAAAATGCATTGCATCAATTTCATTAATTATCAAGGTAGCAGCATGCATCAGCATCATTATGCATCACAGGCATTCTTTAATTCCCTTACAGCTGTGTTTCTCAACCACAGTCCTCAAGTAACCTGAACAGGCCATATTTTCATTATAGCTGAACTAGAGCACAGGTGAAATAATTAGCTGATGCGTAAGAGCAGAAATAATGAGCTGATGCTTAAGAGCAGGTTAGTAACGATAATTATTTCACCTGTGCTCTTGTTCAGCTGTAATGGAAACCTGGCCTGTTGGGGGTATTTGAGAACCGCGGTTGAGAAACACTACCTTACAGTGTTTGTATTTTGATGGATAGACAGAAAGATGTGCAAATAGAGGTGGTAAGGACAATGAATCCACCCTTTAAGGGATAATGACCCTTTGTTATAGTCTTGATTTTTTTTTTTATTGTGAAAAATACTTTTGAAAAATACTTTGATCCTCAGCTTTATTAATGTACATATCCTCTCCCTCCTCTAAGAATTTTAGACAGATTTTCTACAGTATCTTTAGTGTTGTGTACAAAATAAACCATTTTCAGCCTAAACCACCAGCATGTGACTCTCAGTAACATATGACATTCTTTCTCTCTCTTACCTTTACACATACAAGTGGTAAACTCTAATGTGCTTTTAATTTTTTTTTATTGACATTTTTTGGAACTTTTTATTAAAATAAGCAACACACCTGCTTCAAAAGACAAGAGTCAAAAATAAACTTTCCTGAGGTGAGATAAAGAATGCGGTTTTAAGTGACGTTACAATTTACTGCTATTATCAAATTTACTTTGTTCCCATGGTATACTATGCTTAAAAACATATCTAGGTAAGCTTAGGAGCAGCAAAGCACTACTGGTAGTTAGCTGGTGATTGGTGGTTACAATACCTCTTGCGATTGGCTCACCTAATGTGGTACAAAATGTGATTATAAAACGGATATGTCCATTTAGATAATGGTGATAATTGATGTGATACGATTATCTAAATGTTCCTCAAAGGAAAAAGAAACACAAAATAGTGTAACACTGTATATAATCGATGAGTGAGATTGTGATACGTGATTTCCTACTCGCGTGAGGTGGAGCTATAGTAAGCTAACTGCGCACACCCACTTTCCCATGGGTAGAAGCAATACAATCTATTAAAAGACATGATAAACGTCCCATGCAGTAAGTGTTAGTTTGTCAGGGTCCAAAATCGGAACAGTTAGTAAATACTGTGAGAAGTTATTCTCTATACCGGATGGAAACAGATTATGGGCAGTATAAATTCCACTCCAACCTCTGCTCTGAGCACCCGATAGAGTAACACTCCGCCTCTGACGTCACTGGCACGTAAGAACGTATCACGTGGAGAATATGCCTATTGTGTTCAGTTAGGTCTCAGTAGTACATTGCTGTGATTAATTTAGTTATATGCAACAGGCTAATAATACAACACTATATCACAGAGCATTTTCTTTTTTACTCTTTGTATCCCTTTAACACACAGATATTGCCATAAAAATATTATACAATTAAAGGAACATTTTTGCCTAATAGAATGCATTCATTTGTTAAAACATTTTATTGTTATAGATGCGTATAACGGAGTTTAACCCCCGCAAAGGGGTTAAACATAGTTAATGATGCACAGAGTGACCCCAATGCATTGCCACTACTAAGCAGGGCACATCCTTTGAGCCAATAAGGAGGGGCATACATATGTAGTCACCAGCCATGTACTGCTCAGGTACTGCAGGGGTGTGTGCCTGGTACATTTATGTGTTTAGCCATTTTGCAGAGCTAAACACATAGTTTGCAAAGTGTGTTTGTTTAATAATAAAATGCTCTAAAGTATTACAGCATTCTATTTATTATTATTTTTATTTTTATACCAGAATGCCCCATAATAAAGCATTATGGTTAACAGCAAAACAAAGAATTGTAATGTAGTGTTGTCTTCTGTAAACATTAATACCAGATGTAAATCTAAATGATGTTTGGTGTGCTATTTGTAGATTCTTAAAAGGATGGAGTGGGATGGGCCCTACACTGTAGAAAAATAAAATGGAGGGAGGGATGGGGAGCTACAATACAGAAAAAAGTTTTCCGGTATTTTGGGCAAGTTCTTCTCTGAAATTCCTGGTAGCGAAGAGGTTTCTATTGCTTTTTTATAGACCTTAGATCTGTGTTAAAAGGAAGTTTTGTTTACTTTTCCATTGTTCCAATGTTTTTTTTCTCTTTAGCTTCTAGAAATCAACTGGACAGGTCTTACAAATCTCCTGGATATACCTGGATTAAAGTAAGTACAGATGTTATTTTTTTTCTCATTTACTAACCCTTACACATCGCATTTCACGTTATTGCGCTCATAATTTCTTCTTCATTGAGAGTTGTGTAACTGGTACTTCAGAAAATAAATCTTTAAAGGTTCATACCTGACTTCCTCCCAACTGCACAGCTTTGCAGAGCCTTTATAGGTACAATAAAGGGACATGAAACCCACATTTTTCTTTCAAGATTCAGATAAAGCTAAAAATGTAATTAGAGCTAATAAGGGTGTTAGTTAGCTGGTCAGAGCTGAGGGAGTTGTGTTTTTCTACACCCATGCATGAAGCACACATGAGGGACACAATGTCAGATAAGAAACAGACCTGACAAAACACCCCTGAATTTGTCTTTACCCCTTACCATAGCTCAGTTTGTCTCTTTTCTATCTGAAAATGAGCAGTGTGCGCTGTGCTGCCCAAATGCTCCGCACACGGGAAAAGAGAATGGGAGGGGAAGGATCTTCTTGTCAGTAAGACAGTTTAAAGAAATGAAAATCAAACATCTGGTTCATGGGTATTGAATATTTTATTTCAGTATGTATATTGTGTATCTGTTTGACACTAGTAACATACTTTATGCTCTCTGCTTCCATCTAGTGGCTGTGTTAGTAATGTGCAGTCAGGCAACTGCAACACTTTGCACATGTAAGGTATTGTGTTGCTCATTAGTCTGTGTCACATCAATTAGGCTGCAATATCCTGACTCTTCATTTACTACTAATCCTGATGTTTGAGGGTTGATGATTAAATGAATATGAATGTCATGTTTATTATTTGTTATCCTCTGAGGGGGGAGGAGGGAAGCTTTTTAGCTTATTTTGTACACTTCTCACAGTTACAATCCCTCAACTGATATATTAAAGATGGTGTTTGACTATATTTGTTTCATGTAAAAAAAGCTTATTTCAAAATCTATTTGTCTTTTTGGATTTTGTAAAATGGATGTTCTATAGGTGTCATCAGCTAATGAGCATTAATACAGAAGTATTAGCTATACACAGACATGCATTACATGTTAGTTTCTATTTAAATGTTAACAGCTTTCACAGTTACAAATAAATAAATAATTTCGTACTGTCATCTGTATGTATGAATATAGAAAAAGCCATAAAGATATATTAAAAACTAAGATTACTGTTTTAGCGTATATTATGGCTCTCCCTATGTGGCCTCAGCAGAGGAGATAAGATATCATACGTCTTTTAAACCTTGAGAAATGTAGGTTACAACATGGCAGTGTCCATTGCGTTATGCAGGCCTCGATATATAACAAACTAATATAAATTAAAAAATACATACAAAAAGAGAAGTGCTCTCTAAAAAACAAACCGCTCAAAAATATTAGCTTGTTTTGAGGTGATTTACCACCTTTAAGCAGCTTCCTGATGTATATCAGTCTGATCCAGCCACGGAATTCCAGGTAATTTCTTCTCTGAACAAGTAACATGACAACCTCACACAATCGTTTCGGCCTTTGGGCATCGTCATTGAAGTGCAGCCATATTCCACTAATTACATTAGGCAAGGATTCCACATCTGGTTTCCTCATCACCCCCAGGGAGACTTCCCTAGGGTCATTTTACAAATATATATGGAAATCTTATTCTATGGCGATTTACCACCTGGGAGCAGCCTCTTTTTTTAGCCCGATTGTGCTCTACATAGAGAACTTTCCTGAAGTATATCAGTCTGATCCCACCAAGTAAGGTCAGTCCAGCCCTGAAATACCAGACATTTCCTCTGAACAAGGAACATAGCAACCCCATGCGATCATTTCAGCCTACATTGGGCCTCGTCAGTGAGGTGCAGCCATATGTAAATTAAAAAATACATCTGCATATTATTGTTAGGTTAATCTTTATATTGAATTTATCAGTGAGTGTGACTAGTATTTAGTGATTAATGTCCCCTAAAAATGACTGGCTATAACCTAGAAAGCAGGATTCGCTTTGCCGATATATTTAATATGGTACCTTTTTAGTTTCTGCTTAGCGGTAATTTAATTTATTTATTGCTGTGTAGTGGAACCCACCATTGTTTTGCAGTGTAACAACCTCTATAATGCATGTGAAAGCCCAAAGACTCGGTAAATATAATACAGTGAGATAGAAGTGCCAGTGAAGATTATTGGAGATTAAAAGGTTGTTCTGAAACCATATATGAAATGACCAGTTTTGCAGGTTTTCACACTCGGCTCTATTTTAGGCACCCTCAGCTGACTGCTGTGACATCTCAGCGTATCAGAGAATCACTGTTCTACAGGAATTTATTTGCATCCCAGACAACAGATTCCCTGCTGAATGATCCATCAAATATACATAGCCTTGTTAATTGCAACCACCAGAATTTATTTATATTTATTTATTTATTATGTGTGTGTGTATATATATATATATATATATATATATATATATATATATATATATATATATATATATATATATATATATATATATATATAAAAGCCTTGTTAATTGCAACCACCAGAATAAAAATCTTGCAGGAAAGAAGGCACTCGCCGTTTCGTAATGCAATATTTTATTAGGTTAACGTTTTCGGGCAATAAAATATTGCATTACGAAAAGGCGAGTGCCTTCTTTCCTGCAAGATTTGTATACTTTTTTGGAAGTGCACCCCGGAGGCTGTTTGATACGAGTGCTGGCTCCTAACTTTTATTGTGTATATATATAACTTTGTGGTTTTTTTTCCCCTCCCACAGTGGTATGTCGGATACTATAATACTTGACATCATATCAAATTATTTGGTACTTCCAAATCGTATCACGGTCCCACTTGTTAGCGAATTGGAGATTGCGCAGTTGAAGTTCCCTATACCAAAGGTAAGAATGTTATTATTAAAAAAATACATAGACACACAGACTTTACACAGTGCTAAAACACACTATATTCACACACTTAACACACCTTGTTGGAGACTTACAAAGAAAGTTAATATTGTTGCATTAAAGGGACCAATTACCCTAAACTTTTCTCCCTTTTCAATTTTTTTCCCCAATGATCCGTTTACCTGCTGGATTGTTTACAAATTGTTTTTTTCTTTCATGTAATTAGCAAGAGTCCATGAGCTAGTGACGTATGGGATATACATTCCTACCAGGAGGGGCAAAGTTTCCCAAACCTTAAAATGCCTATAAATACACCCCTCACCACACCCACAAATCAGTTTTACAAACTTTGCCTCCTATGGAGGTGGTGAAGTAAGTTTGTGCTAGATTCTACGTTGATATGCGCTCCGCAGCAGGTTGGAGCCCGGTTTTCCTCTCAGCGTGCAGTGAATGTCAGAGGGATGTGAGGAGAGTATTGCCTATTTGAATGCAATGATCTCCTTCTACGGGGTCTATTTCATAGGTTCTCTGTTATCGGTCGTAGAGATTCATCTCTTACCTCCCTTTTCAGATCGACGATATACTCTTATATATACCATTACCTCTGCTGATTTTCGTTTCAGTACTGGTTTGGCTTTCTACAAACATGTAGATGAGTGTCCTGGGGTAAGTAAATCTTATTTTCTGTGACACTCTAAGCTATGGTTGGGCACTTTTTTATAAAGTTCTAAATATATGTATTAGAACAAAGGGAATAACCCAATAGGGGGCGCTACTAAGAACGGTGTATAATATATATGTAGGCCCACGTGACCATATGTAGATGTTTCAGAAAAAAAATTTCACCAAAGTACTAATATAACATAGATACAATGTAAGTATGTGTATTCACAATATTATACCCAGTCCTAGAACAGGATGAAAGAAAAATAAACAAAGTCCAGGATAACCCGATCTGGTATAGGTATCTGTCTTCTAAGGGACTGGAGGCAGCACTCGATCTTCACCCTCCAAAGGTTATAAATCTAGAATCAAACACAGGAAAGAGGCGCCGTATGTGTGAATCTGAAGAAGCCAACGACAAATATAAGACATGTGCAGGGTACTCACAATGTGAAAAGGCACTCCAATGTGCCTATAGGGGCAGGCTGGTATTCACAGCAAACCAGCTGGCTGAACCGGCTAACCAGGATATCCAAGAAAGAGGACTCTAAGTCTTGATGGACTGTGTATACTGGATCCAGCAATGTGGGAACAGGAGCTAGGTGCAAACACAGGCACACCACTGTGTGAATCTGTAGGAGTACACGGGTAAATATATAATCTGTGCAGGGTACTCACATTCTGTGGCGGCACTCAGTTGTGCCAGTAGAGGCAGGCTGGCTTTCTCAGCAACCCAGCTAGCTGTGTAGAGTATGGAGCAGGATACTAAGCAGCAATCCGGATAGGCCGGTAGCTCAGAAATAGACAATTGCAATGAGGATATATGATTAAAAAAAGGATTTTAATAAAAATTAATAAAAATTAAAAACAGTAAAATACATATATTCCTCATGCACAGTAAGTCAGTAGTATGCAACGCGTTTCTCGGTGTCAACCGTTTCCTCAGGCATATGTTCTAACTCTACATAAACATCTTATAAAGACCTGAGCTACCTGTGTTGCCCCACCCTTCATGACAAAAGAAACCAATCACAAAGGCCCTTTGTTTAATTGCCCATTAGTTGATACACCTGCACACTTCTCATACCAAACCCTAATAGGCTTGCAAGGCTTATACGTGTGTTGTATTAAATGGGAGAGGGAAACCCAAACAAATGTCTTTTTGAAAAAAATACCCCAGTTGAGAATCATAATAACATTACTGAATGTTTATAGACTAACATATATGCTCCCGATATGTGGCCTTAAATGAATAACATACTCTCTGCGATTGACCTCATTCTATAACCATAAAACCAAATATTCATACCTATCTGCTGGTCTTTGGCGTAATGCATAACAGATACATAAAATATCCAAATATCGAATTTTTCTATGTTCGATCTTCTATATTTCACTGTGAGTCACTAATCGCCTAATACAAAAGACCGCCACCCAGATCGTAAAAAATAAACAGTCCTCTGTGATTGTTTGGCGTCTGACGTCAACGCCAATGATAGGCTGATAGGTTCCAACTTTCTAACCAATCCTAAGTGAGAACCGCTACACACCCCCACTCGAGCGTGTCTGCGAATCCTCAAACCCATAACAATGGAAAAAAGGCTCTCTCATTGAAGTCATCGATGCCCGCAGCCCGCTGTAAACATTACCAGCGCCGGCTCCGGTACCGATTCGCATCGTAAGCTGGATCCTGCTCCCGCACATAGACCGATTTAGGGGATACTTCTCCCAGCTCAGGTCCATCAGCGGCAGGACTCACCTCCTCACTACGTCACTCAGCTGTCAGCAACATCCTCCGTAAATACTCCCACAAATGGATACACTTGCTCCTATGGCTAAGCGATACTAGTGCCAGTAGCTATTCCTGTTGGTTAGCCTATGATGCAACAAGGTATCTAATGGGTGACAATTGTATATATGGCAAGATAAGTTGAAAAAGATTATCACCACTATATGAACCAAAATGATTCTCTACCTAGTGCCCCAATATATATCCCAAAGCAAAAACGGGACAAACTGACCCTCTGCGTGATCAAAACCACCATACTTGGTGGTCCATACCTAAACTAGGTGTGCTTTCTGCTAACTAATATTTGTAACGAGTGTAAAAAAATAAAAGTGCTAATTTTTTAGAGTCCAATACACTCACCGGTCTAAACACTCACCGGTATATTGTAACCCTTGATTGATAAGATACACTGACCTACCATACCCCTTAAACACATCACTATCATCCCTGCCAGTGCTATGCATTAGAGTAATACTAAGAGGGTCATTAATTATAAGCCACTATATGCATATGACCATGATAAAAAGTGCTTCACATATTGTGACCCTTAGTTGTTAATATATATAATAATGTCATACCATTCTCCTCATACTCAAATACTTATAACCTTACTGGTGCCAAAAATTACAACTAGATGGTCATAAGTCCCTACCGACAATAACCAAGTGAAAAATGGACAAGTATTACTAAATTAACCAAAACTTTTTTCCTATCTCATTTGACATAAAACATATGTAAAATCAGTCAGTAAAGATTCCTGATCATGATAAACCAATAAACATGATATATATACAATATTAAACAGTTATGGTGATGGTGGTGACTAATGTTATACGTGATATATATACTAAATAAAAAGTGATCTGTATAAAATAGAAATTCTCAATTAAGGGAATGTGTTGGAATCTGTATGTGATGTGATTTTGTTGTATAATTCCCAAATAATAATATATGTGTATGGTGATATCCCTATGTACCTGAAGAAACAATTAACTCTGAGTATGTGTATATAGAGAAATGGGCAGATGTCAACATAGGATTAAACTCCGGTTCACAAAAAAGTGCACAAAATCATACAAAGCTTGCAGTGTCTATCACTTCATTGAGACCTGATGGAAACAACGTTTTGAACCTATAGATCCAATAGGTCTCTCTTTGTCTGAGTCGTGAGAACCTGTTATATCTGCGACTAGGTGGAATACTTTCTAGAGGGGTAATTTTAAAACTACATCTCCCTGCAGTGTGTTCCTGGCAAACATGTCTAGGTACACTGTGTTTCATAGATTTGTTTTTAATGTTTCTTAGATGTTCGCTCCACCTGATTCTTATTTTCCTGCAGGTTCTTCCAATATACTGGACCCCACATTCACAGATAAGTACATATATTACATATGAAGAGTCACAAGTTAATCTAGAGACCAGCAGATAGGTATGAATATTTGGTTTTATGGTTATAGAATGAGGTCAATCGCAGAGAGTATGTTATTCATTTAAGGCCACATATCGGGAGCATATATGTTAGTCTATAAACATTCAGTAATGTTATTATGATTCTCAACTGGCTTATTTTTTTCAAAAAGACATTTGTTTGGGTTTCCCTCTCCCATTTAATACAACACACGTATAAGCCTTGCAAGCCTATTAGCGTTTGGTATGAGAAGTGTGCAGGTGTATCAACTAATGGGCAATTAAACAAAGGGCCTTTGTGATTGGTTTCTTTTGTCATGAAGGGTGGGGCAACACAGGTAGCTCAGGTCTTTATAAGATGTTTATGTAGAGTTAGAACATATGCCTGAGGAAACGGTTGACACCGAGAAACGCGTTGCATACTACTGACTTACTGTGCATGAGGAATATATGTATTTTACTGTTTTTAACCACTTAATGACCACAATGTACCCTGTATGTCACTGGTTGTTAAGGGTTTTATCAGGACATAATAGCACAAGTTTAGCAAGAACACACTATGAATGCCCTCCCTGCAGCAGGCTTTGTGGAATAGAGCAGTCTAAACACTGGTGGAAAGGCCACGCTATAAAACAATCAAGTCCCAAAAAAAGGCCAGTGACATACAGGGTACGTCGCTGGTCCTTAAGGGGTTAATTTTTATTAATTTTTATTAAAATCCTTTTTTTAATCATATATCCTCATTGCAATTGTCTATTTCTGAGCTACCTGCCTATCCGGATTGCTGCTTAGTATCCTGCTCCATACTCTACACAGCTAGCTGGGTTGCTGAGAAAGCCAGCCTGCCTCTACTGGCACAACTGAGTGCCGCCACAGAATGTGAGTACCCTGCACAGATAATATATTTACCCGTGTACTCCTACAGATTCACACAGTGGTGTGCCTGTGTTTGCACCTAGCTCCTGTTCCCACATTGCTGGATCCAGTATACACAGTCCATCAAGACTTAGAGTCCTCTTTCTTGGATATCCTGGTTAGCCGGTTCAGCCAGCTGGTTTGCTGTGAATACCAGCCTGCCCCTATAGGCACATTGGAGTGCCTTTTCACATTGTGAGTACCCTGCACATGTCTTATATTTGTCGTTGGCTTCTTCAGATTCACACATACGGCGCCTCTTTCCTGTGTTTGATTCTAAATATATGTATTCAAACATTTATTTGCCTTGACTCAGGATGTTCAACATTCCTTATTTTCAGACAGTCAGTTTCATATTTGGGATAATGCATTTGAATCAATTATTTTTTTCTTACCTTAAAAAAATTTGACTTTTTCCCTGTGGGCTGTTAGGCTCGCGGGGGCTGAAAATGCTTCATTTTATTACGTCATTCTGGCGCGGACTTTTTTGGCGCAAAAAATCTTGATCTGTTTCCGGCGTCATACGTGTCGCCGGAAGTTGCGTAATTTTTTTGACGTTCTTTTGCGCCAAAAATGTCGGCGTTCCGGATGTAGCGTCATTTTTGGCGCCAAAAGCATTTAGCCGCCAAATAATGTGGGCGTCTTATTTTGGCGCTAAAAATTATGGGCGTCGCTTTTGTCTCCACATTATTTAAGTCTCATTTTTCATTGCTTCTGGTTGCTAGAAGCTTGTTCCTTGGCATTTTTTCCCATTCCTGAAACTGTCATTTAAGGAATTTGATCAATTTTGCTTTTTATGTTGTTTTTTCTCTTACATATTGCAAGATGTCTCACGTTGCATCTGAGTCAGAAGATACTTCAGGAAAATCGCTGTCTGGTGCTGGAACTACCAAAGCTAAGTGTATCTGCTGTAAACTTTTGGTAGCTGTTCCTCCAGCTGTTGTTTGTACTAATTGTCATGACAAACTCGTTAATGCAGATAATATTTCCTTTAGTAATGTACCATTACCTGTTGCAGTTCCATCAACATCTAATGTTCAGAGTGTTCCTGATAACATAAGAGATTTTGTTTCTGAATCCATCAAGAAGGCTATGTCTGTTATTCCTCCTTCTAGTAAACATAAAAAATCTTTTAAAACTTCTCTTTATACAGATGAATTTTTAAATGAACATCATCATTCTGATTCTAATGACTCTTCTAGTTCAGAGGATTCTGTCTCAGAGGTTGATGCTGATAAATCTTCATATTTATTTAAAATGGAATTTATTCGTTCTTTACTTAAAGAAGTACTAATTGCTTTAGAAATTGAGGATTCTGGTCCTCTTGATACTAAATCTAAACGTTTAGATAAGGTCTTTAAATCTCCTGTGGTTATTCCAGAAGTTTTTCCTGTTCCTGGTGCTATTTCTAGATTAGAATTTTGGGACAAAATCCCTAACGTTGATGGGGCTATTTCTACCCTTGCTAAACGTACTACTATTCCTACGTCAGATGGTACTTCGTTTAAGGATCCTTTAGATAGGAAAATTGAATCCTTTCTAAGAAAAGCTTATCTGTGTTCAGGTAATCTTCTTAGACCTGCTATATCATTGGCTGATGTTGCTGCAGCTTCAACTTTTTGGTTGGAAACTTTAGCGCAACAAGTAACAGATCATGATTCTCATAATATTATTATTCTTCTTCAACATGCTAATAATTTTATCTGTGATGCCATTTTTGATATTATCAGAGTTGATGTCAGGTTTATGTCTCTAGCTATTTTAGCTAGAAGAGCTTTATGGCTTAAAACAGGGCTAATAATCGTTTTCGTTCCTTTCGTTTCAACAAAGAACAAAAGCCTGATCCTTCTTCCTCAGGAGCAGTTTCAGTTTGGAAACCATCTCCAGTCTGGAATAAATCCAAGCCTTCTAGAAAAGCAAAGCCAGCTTCTAAGTCCACATGAAGGTGCGGCCCTCATTCCAGCCCAGCTGGTAGGGGGCAGGTTACGTTTTTTCAAAGAAATTTGGATCAATTCTGTTCACAATCTTTGGATTCAGAACATCGTTTCAGAAGGGTACAGAATTGGTTTCAAGATAAGACCTCCTGCAAAGAGATTTTTTCTTTCCCGTGTCCCAGTAAACCCAGCGAAAGCTCAAGCATTTCTGAAATGTGTTTCAGATCTAGATTTAGCTGGAGTAATTATGCCAGTTCCAGTTCTGGAACAGGGGCTGGGGTTTTATTCGAATCTCTTCATTGTACCAAAGAAGGAGAATTCCTTCAGACCAGTTCTGGATCTAAAAATATTGAATCGTTATGTAAGGATACCAACATTCAAAATGGTAACTGTAAGGACTATCTTGCCTTTTGTTCAGCAAGGGCATTATATGTCCACGATAGATTTACAGGATGCATATCTGCATATTCCGATTCATCCAGATCTCTATCAGTTCCTGAGATTCTCTTTCCTGGACAAGCATTACCAGTTTGTGGCTGCCGTTTGGCCTAGCTACAGCCCCAAGAATTTTTACAAAGGTTCTCGGTGCCTTTCTGTCTGTAATCAGAGAACAGGGTATTGTGGTATTTCCTTATTTGGACGATATCTTGGTACTTGCTCAGTCTTTACATTTTTCAGAATCTCATACGAATCGACTTGTGTTGTTTCTTCAAGATCATGGTTGGAGGATCAATTTACTAAAAAGTTCATTGATTCCTCAGACAAGGGTAACCTTTTTGGGTTTCCAAATAGATTCAGTGTCCATGACTCTGTCTTTGACAGAAAAGAGACGTCTAAAATTGATTTCAGCTTGTCGAAACCTTCAGTCACAATCATTCCCTTCGGTAGCCTTATGCATGGAAATTCTAGGTCTTATGACTGCTGCATCGGACGCGATCCCCTTTGCTCGTTTTCACATGCGGCCTCTTCAGCTCTGTATGCTGAATCAATGGTGCAGGGATTACACAAAGATATCTCAATTAATATCTTTAAAACCGATTGTACGACACTCTCTGACGTGGTGGACAGATCACCATCGTTTAATTCAGGGGGCTTCTTTTGTTCTTCCGACCTGGACTGTAATTTCAACAGATGCAAGTCTTACAGGTTGGGGAGCTGTGTGGGGGTCTCTGACGGCACAAGGAGTTTGGGAATCTCAGGAGGTGAGATTACCGATCAATATTTTGGAACTCCGTGCAATTTTCAGAGCTCTTCAGTCTTGGCCTCTTCTGAAGAGAGAATCGTTCATTTGTTTTCAGACAGACAATGTCACAACTGTGGCATACATCAATCATCAAGGAGGGACTCACTGTCCTCTGGCTATGAAAGAAGTATCTCGAATTCTGGTTTGGGCGGAATCCAGCTCCTGTCTAATCTCTGCGGTTCATATTCCAGGAATAGACAATTGGGAAGCGGATTATCTCAGTCGCCAAACGTTGCATCCGGGCAAATGGTCTCTTCACCCAGAGGTATTTCTTCAGATTGTTCAAATGTGGGAACTTCCAGAAATAGATCTGATGGCTTCTCATCTAAACAAGAAACTTCCCAGGTATCTGTCCAGATCCCGGGATCCTCAGGCGGAGGCAGTGGATGCATTATCACTTCCTTGGAAGTATCATCCTGCCTATATCTTTCCGCCTCTAGTTCTTCTTCCAAGAGTAATCTCCAAGATTCTGATGGAATGCTTGTTTGTTCTGCTGGTAGCTCCGGCATGGCCTCACAGGTTTTGGTATGCGGATCTTGTCCGGATGGCCTCTTGTCAACCGTGGACTCTTCCGTTAAGACCAGACCTTCTGTCGCAAGGTCCTTTTTTCCATCAGGATCTCAAATCCTTAAATTTAAAGGTATGGAGATTGAACGCTTGATTCTTGGTCAAAGAGGTTTCTCTGACTCTGTGATTAATACAATGTTACAGGCTCGTAAATCTGTATCTAGAGAGATATATTATAGAGTCTGGAAGACTTATATTTCTTGGTGTCTTTCTCATCATTTTTCCTGGCATTCTTTTAGAATTCCGAGAATTTTACAGTTTCTTCAGAATGGTTTAGATAAAGGTTTGTCCGCAAGTTCCTTGAAAGGTCAAATCTCTGCTCTTTCTGTTCTTTTTCACAGAAAGATTGCTAATCTTTCTGATATTCATTGTTTTGTACAAGCCTTGGTTCGTATAAAACCTGTCATTAAGTCAATTTCTCCTCCTTGGAGTTTGAATTTGGTTCTGGGGGCTCTTCAAGCTCCTCCGTTTGAACCTATGCATTCTTTGGACATTAAATTACTTTCTTGGAAAGTTTTGTTCCTTTTGGCCATCTCTTCTGCCAGAAGAGTCTCTGAATTATCTGCTCTTTCTTGTGAGTCTCCTTTTCTGATTTTTCATCAGGATAAGGCGGTGTTGCGAACTTCTTTTGAATTTTTGCCTAAGGTTGTGAATTCTAACAACATTAGTAGAGAAATTGTGGTTCCTTCATTATGTCCTAATCCTAAGAATTCTAAGGAGAAATCATTGCATTCTTTGGATGTAGTTAGAGCTTTGAAATATTATGTTGAAGCTACTAAAAATTTCCGAAAGACTTCTAGTCTATTTGTTATCTTTTCCGGTTCTAGGAAAGGTCAGAAGGCCTCTGCCATTTCTTTGGCATCTTGGTTGAAATCTTTAATTCATCATGCTTATGTCGAGTCGGGTAAAACTCCGCCTCAAAGGATTACAGCTCATTCTACTAGGTCAGTTTCTACTTCCTGGGCGTTTAGGAATGAAGCTTCGGTTGATCAGATTTGCAAAGCAGCAACTTGGTCTTCTTTGCATACTTTTACTAAATTCTACCATTTTGATGTGTTTTCTTCTTCTGAAGCAGTTTTTGGTAGAAAAGTACTTCAGGCATGTAGCGGTTTCAGTTTGAATCTTCTGCTCTTTTTTTCAATAAACTTTATTTTGGGTGTGGATTATTTTCAGCAGGAATTGGCTGTCTTTATTTTATCCCTCCCTCTCTAGTGACTCTTGCGTGGAAAGATCCACATCTTGGGTAGTCATTATCCCATACGTCACTAGCTCATGGACTCTTGCTAATTACATGAAAGAAAACATAATTTATGTAAGAACTTACCTGATAAATTCATTTCTTTCATATTAGCAAGAGTCCATGAGGCCCGCCCTTTTTGTGGTGGTTATGATTTTTTGTATAAAGCACAATTATTCCAATTCCTTATTTTTTTATGCTTTCGCACTTTTTTCTTATCACCCCACTTCTTGGCTATTCGTTAAACTGATTTGTGGGTGTGGTGAGGGGTGTATTTATAGGCATTTTAAGGTTTGGGAAACTTTGCCCCTCCTGGTAGGAATGTATATCCCATACGTCACTAGCTCATGGACTCTTGCTAATATGAAAGAAATGAATTTATCAGGTAAGTTCTTACATAAATTATGTTTTTACCTTTATTTTGGTGATTTTGCCTGTGCTATCCCTACGTATCCTGAAAGTTTCAAAACTTAAAGGACCACGTAATGCAATAGAATTATGTAATTAACAGGTGCATAATAAAATGACAATGATTTAACGCTCTGAATTTCAAATGAGCAGTAGATTTTTTTTCTCCCATTTTCCAGCTCCCTCTATCATGTGACATACATCAGCCAATCACAGACTAGTATACATATACCCTGTGAGCTTGTGCACATGCTCAGTAGGAACTTTTCCCCCAGAAAGTATGTATATAAAAAGACTGCGCAAAAGGAGTTTAGGGAATTTGGTAGACTATCCTATTTCTCAATAAACCACCTCAAGTCCGAAATTCTAAACGTTAACTTACTAGAGAAGAGTTAGCCTCTCTAATGGAAAATTGCCCATACCAACTTCAAACCAAAGCAATAAAATACCTAGGTATTAAACTAACCCCCAACAATAAACTACTCTTTAACCTTAATTTCAGGGCATTATATAATACTATCCAAACCGATTTGAATGTGTGGTCAATGAAACCTTTCTCATGGTGGGGCAGGATACAAACTCTAAAAATGACAACTCTCCCGAGAATTTTATATATAATGCAGGCAATCCCAATTCTCATTCCAGCTAGCTTTTTAAGAAACCTACAAACATTATTAAATAAATTTGTCTGGGGTTCGGTAAAGCCCCGGGTGGACCAGAACACGTTATATAGGTCTCTCGCTGGGGGAGGGGTGGGTTTCCCATGTCTGGAGGTGTACTATAAAGCCATCAGTATCCAAAGGATATTAGACTGGCACAGGAATACTTCCACGAAAGCCTGGACAACGATAGATTCACACATCCTAAAAACACCACAAGTTGGAGCCCTATGCTGGATCCCAAAATCGCACCGGCAGGAAGCGGCAAGCTCGTTTAAGTTATATGCTGCAGTGTTTACAGTTTGGGACGGGATATTAAGGTCACAACCTCATGTTTCGACGTTGACGTTTGGGGGGGGTAGCTAGAGTGCCTTTGGAAATTGGGTATACTGTGCCTATTCATTCAGTTTTAAACGGGCAAAGGGTGAAGGGTAGACAGGAGCTAGGCAAACTACTGAATGGGGCCTTCACACACTGGTTAAAGTATAAACAATTACAACACTTCGTAGATACATCTAAATACAAATCTGACTGGTCGAGACCCCTGATGAGATTTGAGAATATTTGTAACTCTCAAGGTCCACTACGACATACGCTCTCGATGGCAATATCCATCCTAATGGCAGACAGCAGCCCAGCACGACCGACATACACACATAAATGGCAGCAGGACCTTAACACGGAATTTAGCGATAAAGAGTGGAATCGTATTTACTCTTTAATCAAAAAGTCTTCCTCGTCGACAAGGATATTAGAGCTTAATTACAAGGTACTGTCTAGGTGGTATCTGACCCCTTCACGTTTGAGAAGTATATATCCACTTTCGTCTGATATGTGTTGGAGAGGGTGTAAACAAAAAGGTTCCATGTTACACATGTGGTGGACCTGTCCCATAATAAGACCCCTATGGCAGGAGATAGAATTCTTTCTACGGCACTTACTAGGCACCACTTTTACTCTAGTCCCTGAAATAGCACTAGTAAATGCTCTCCCCCATAAAATTTGTCAGCTCAGGCAGAGGGTGTTACAGTTCGCCCTGAATTCAGCTAAATCCTTAATAGCCAGGAAATGGAAAAATCTGGTACCACCAACAATTAGCGAGTGGCTGAGACATGTAGAAGATACCCTACAACTGGAGGAATATGGGTACTTTAAAACTCAGAGAAAGGAGGCCTTTTTAGATATCAAATTATATTGGGATTTGACGAAGTCCTGGTACACACAAATACGGGGTGCACAGCTCGCGCCGGCCCTGGCATAGGACACACGGGTTAAAAGTTACTATATTTCGCAGGATAGGAGACACTGCAGTGTGAAACGGTAAACCTTTTGATTTTTGCTATAGGTAAAGAGAAGACTTTCAGTGTAACCCAGCTCGAAGAAGTGACTCTTTTAAAGTTGTAAATTGATAAGTTTACATGTTGGTAATGTTGTTTCATGATTTAAAGCTGTATGTATACAGATAAAACTCAATAAAACCTTTTGAATAAAAAAAAAAAATAGACTGCGCAAAATTTGATAATGGAAGTAAATTGGAAAGTGTCTTAAAACTGCATGCTCTTTTTAAATCATAAAAGCTTATTTCTTTTCTATGACATGGAGAGTCCACAACGTCATTCAATTACTAGCGGGATATTCAACTCCTGGCCAGCAGGAGAAGGCAAAGAGCACCCCAACAAAGCTGTTAAGTGTAACTTCCCTTACCCATAATCCCCAGTCATTCTCTTTGCCTCTGTCATTAGAGGTTGTGCGATGTTGGTGTCGGAAGATATTTAATCCTTTTATGGGTACTTTTTCCTGCAAGCAAGGATTGCTGTGTCCACGTCAATCTCTTTAGTAAGAGTAGTAGTGGCTTTTAGCAGTTAGAAGGCGGCGAGGTAGTCTTTGCTTTACTTCTAACACTTTGCTACCCCTTTGGAGACAGCCAGAGTTGGTTACTTTGTTCATTCTTTTTCTACAGGTCCCTGTTAGCGGTCAGATGAGACTATCAGACCTGCAACTGCTGTGACTGCTCAACAGCAGAAGACCCTGGAGGGCAAGTCCTTTTATTTACATATTTCCCAGGTCAGGAATTTTATGGAAGAGGGACCTCCAAAGGGGTCTGTATTTATTTAATATATATCCTATAGTTTGGGATATGTTGCGGCTGAGCAGACGTCTGGCTCACTGATGGGCTTTTCTACAAGTTAGCCGTTTTTTATGCTTGTGCCAAGTCGAGTGAATTTTACTTCCCACTTTTTTGCCCCTGTACAATCCGTTACTACGGATGTTTTTTGTGCTTATCACAGTTGGAGCTCAATATTTAGTGTGTGGCAGCATCTCTTTATATATGTGGAGGTCATTTCACACTTTTCTAGGAGCCTTTCATGATCTGTTTAATCGGATCATTTAGCTGGGGGATACTTGCAGTCATTGTGACATATGTTTTTCAATATGTGCACTTTTTATTTCTTTACGGCGGCACCATTTTAATCTTCCACTGTATTGGCGCGCTTAAGCCCTATGCTGTTGCGAGTTGCTAACTTGAGATCTATAATATGGTACATGATTACCCTTACCTTCCAGTACTTTTTATTTAAGTGAGAGACTGTTGATACGGCTGTACTTTTCACGCGCTTATATTCCTGCTCTGTATGGCCGTCACTCTGGCAAGGACTCAATATTGGGCCTTTTTGAGGAGCCGTTTCTTTCCTTTGTTAGCCATCCTGATGTCTCCGCTCGATGGCTTAGTGGGTTTAAACTTTTTCTCAGCGCTTCAGTGCTGTATTTTTCTACGCTCAGTTTTACTGATTCCATGTTAGTTTAATGCTAGAATGGTGGTGGAATTTTTTCTGCAACTGTATTAGCGATTTGAGTATTTTATTTTTTATTATGATGGTTTAGTGAATTTGAAGAGTTATATTCACTTTTATATTGTGTTAATCCTAAGGGATTTACAATTATTAGTGCCATCTGCTGTTTTTTTCTGGTACTGACATGTCATGTCGGCTGTGGCTATGTTTTAATTTACTTTCCACACAATTAGTCTACTCTGAATAGCTTTATAAGCATGGTGTATGCTTATGCTATGTTTAGTATTGGGGTATATCCTTAGATTATCTAGGCTACTTTAGTAGTTTTTGTATTTATCCCTCTTTTGTGTACATATTTTGTAGTATTACCATGTGGGGATAGTTTAATCTTTATCAGTGGTTGGCAAATTAATTTTTCCCCGTATTTTTTTTTTTATTATTAAATTATTTTTATTGAGAGAACAAGTTATATATGTAAATACAAATGTTACCATCTTATGTATCCACACAGGGATATATGTATGTCTATACAATTATAGATGTTACAAAAGTCAAGACATATACATTGTAGTTTACTAAATAGGTGCTAAACACAAACGGCAGTAAATGAGGTAATGCGTAGTATATAAAGAGCAATATATAATCTAGTAAACCCTTCGAAAACTTATGATATCAAAACTATAATCGTGAGCTCAAAGTCATTCAGATGGATTCAGTGGTTTTCATTTTACATTTAATTGAAATAATTTTTTATTGCTTATCACACACAGAAATTACAGGATATGTTATTCGACAGCGACAGATATAACATCCCCCTTATTCACATCAGGGTTTCTCAGAAACATCAAATTCTTAACAACCTTCAAGATGATACCTTAAATTCCCCAGATTAACATCCTGAACATCCGTCTATGTTGTTTTAAAGTTTAAAAGTCCTGAATTTCCAAGTGTCCTCAAAAAGAGAATCCAACTTGACGCAAGAGAAAATAAGACCGAATAAGGCACATAAAGACATCAAACATTGTCCCCACACTTTTTCTCCCCGCCTATATCTTTTAATTTAAAAAACAATAACAATAACCTTCCCCCCCTCCCCAGACCTGACATAATTACAAAAGAAAGAAAAACAGATAAAGAAATAAACTTCAACCAACCTGCCTGCCTCGGTACCACCATACCAAAAGACCCAGGAGCTCATTTTACATTTAATATATCATAGTATTTGATATCTCATATTAAGGTGTTTCTCGTAGACCGCTACTATAGTGGGGGAGAGGAGAAAAAAAAGGGGGGGGTAGGAAAAGAAGAAGAAATATGAGAAGGAACAAATAAGGGGCGGATGAGGATTTATAGAATACTAAGAATATTATGCGGATCTTCATTGTGGGAATTTCTCCAACCATGGAGACCAGATGTCAATATAGGAGTCCATCTTGTCTAAAACAGAATAAGAGTATGATTCCATTTTCTGGAGAAAGCGTACAGTGGCAATGATTTATGGGATGGTGGGAGGGGATTTCTGCTTCCATGCTTTCGCAATTTCAAGTTTAATGGACATGAGTAAATAGATAAGAAGGAATTTTTGAGCTTGGAACATTGTCGGGAAATCTATATGTAGAAGGCAAGACTGAGGGCTAAGTGCAGAGGTGATTTCCCCGTATTTTTCTTTTCTTCCGGATGTCCTGGAGAAAGGTTTGTCAGTCAGTATCCTGAAGGGTCAGATTTCTGCATTATCTCTCCTTTTGCACAAACTTCTGGCAGGCTTCTTAGATGTTCAAGCTTTTGTACCGGCCCTGTTCAGAATCAGGCCTGTGTTTAATCCTGTTGCTCCTCCTTGGAGCCTTAATCTAGTTCTTAAAGTTTTGCAGCAGGCTCCGTTTGAGCAGATGCATGTTGTTGCTAAAAAATTATCTTGGAAGGTTTTTTTATTACTTGCGATTTCTGCTTGCAGAGTTTTCTGAGCTTCAGCTCTACAGTGTGATTCCCCATACCTTATTTTTCATGCAGATAAGGCGGTCCTTCGTACTAAATTTGGGTTTCCTCCCTAAGGTGGTGTTGGATCGAAACATTTATTCAGAAAATTGTTGTTCTTTTTGTCCTCTCATAAGGAACGTCTTTTGCATAACTTGGATGTTGTGCACACTCTAAAATTTTACTTACAAGCTACTAAAGATTTCGGCAAGCTTCTGCCCTGTTTGTTGTTTTCTCTGGAAAGCGTAAGGGTCAGAAGGCCACTTCTACTACTCTGTCTCTTCAGTTGAGAAGTTTGATTCGTTTGGCTTATGAGACTGCTGGACAGCAGTCTCCTGAGAGAATAACGGCTCGTTCCACTAGGGCTGTCTCCTCTTCTTGGGCTTTCAAAATGAAGCTTCTGTGGAACAGATTTGCAAGGTGGCAGAATGGTCCTCTCTGCATACTTTTTCCAAATTCTACAAATTTGATACTTTTGCCTCGCTGAGGTTTTTTTGGGAGAAAGGTTCTTCAAGTGGTGGTGCCTTCTGTTTAGGTCCTCCTGCCTTTTTCTCCCTCCCTGTTGATTCGGTGTCCTCTAACTTGGGTATTGGTTCCCACTAGTAATTGGAATTACATTGTGGACTCTCCATGTCATAAGAAAGAAAAAAAAAATTATGCTTACCTGATAAATTTCTTTCCGGACATGGAGAGTCCACAACCCCGCCCTCTTTTTAATTATAATTTGGCAGTTTTTTTGAGTAAACCTCAGGCACCTTTTCACCCTTGTGTTTCTTCTTTTTCCATTTCCTTCGGCTGAATGACTGGGGATTATGGGTAAGGGAAGTTACACTTAACAGCTTTGCTGGGGTGCTCTTTGCTTCCTGCTGCTGGACAGGAGTGAATATCCCACTAGTAATTGGAATGAAAAAAAAAGTTTGCTCATCTGCTAATACATTTCAATATTATACAAAGTATTGTGTTAGTAAGCTGCTACCTGGAAAAAGTATTTATATATGGATTATTTAGAAAAGTGGATGGACCGAAATAAGGGACATCCAAAAGACCAGGGGTATAGCACACTGACTATCTAAAATAAATCACAGGGACAGTTTATATAATATGCAAATAGTACGTAAACTTTATGTATTCATAAATATATAAAACCAACATGCATATAAACAGACACAGGTATATAAACAGACACCTGGTGTGCAGCTCCCATTCTGTGGGATCCCCCCACAGCCTCCGGATTTCTATCTTTATCCTTGTGGAAGTGGAGTGAGTCCCTTTATAGCCATTAACTAGCAAAGGGGCAGGTATATGATCTAAGACCGGTGGAGTTGGCTGCTTCCTGACGGCGGTCTGACTGGTGGAGTTGGCAGCTTGCTGACAGCGGTCTGACCGGTGGAGTTGGCGTCTGCTAGCGGCGGTCTGACTGGTGGAGTTAGCGGCTGCTAACAGCAGTCTGCCTGATTATTACCCTGCTAGTGCTCATGTGGACACTTCATGTTTAGTCGTTCTATACAGAGTTTATACTTTGAGTTCTGACTTGTCTGCTTTGAGTGCTTTATGTTACTAACATCCAGCTTTTGCCTCTTTATGCTGAACTTTATATGTTATGGTGCACTATATAAAACTTGCTAAGCCAGCTTGTTATGCTCATTTGTGAGGGGCCCATGTGTTTTGTATGTCTGTCTGTCTGTCTTCATGCGTCTGTTTATATTCATGTTGGTTTTTATATATTTATGACTACATAAAGTTTACATAATTTTTGCATATTCCCTAAACTGTCCCTGTGATTTATTTTAGATAGTCAGTGTGCTATACCCCTGGTCTTTTGGATGTCCCTTATTTCGGTCCATCCACTTTTGTAAATAATCCATATATTAGTAATTGGAATGATGTTGTGGACTCTCCATGTCCGGAAAGAAAGAAATTTATCAGTTAAAGGAACACTGAACCCAAATTTTTTCTTTCGTGATTCAGATAGAGCATGCAATTTTAATCAACTTTCTAATTTACTCCTATTATCAGTTTTTCTTTGTTCTCTTGCTATCTTTATTTGAAAAATAAGGCATCTAAGCTATTTTTTTTGTTCAGACCATGGACAGCACTTGTTTATTGGTGGGTGAATTAATCCACCAATCAGCAAGAACAACCCAGGTTGTTCACAATAAAAATGGGCATCTAAACTTACATTCTTGTGTTTCAAATAAAGATAGCAAGAGAATGAAGAAAATTTGATAATAGTAGTAGTAAATTAGAAAGTTGCTTAAAATTGCATGCTCTATCTGAATCACGAAAGAAAAAATTTGGGTTCAGTGTCCCTTTAAGCATAAATTTTGTTTTTGACTTGAGTGTCCTCTTAAGTATAGGCTAAAGTAAAGCTGTGTGAACATAGCCAGCAGAAGAAATTACACTCCCAGTAGGAGGTAGAAGAGATAAGCAATAATATGTTTATTTTCAATTGTTCTCTCTAAGTATTGGGCTTTGGATTATAGACAATATAAAGAAACGTGTGTGTACATAAAGTGATAAAATATGGAGATCTGATTTCCCTGAAAGCTCGACCCATTTTGATAGGCTGTGGTTTCAAAGAACAAAATAAGCTATTTCATATTCACAAATAAACCTAAATCATACATTTTATACTCTGCAGCTGGTGTAACCAGATATTAGAAACACATTAAGTTAAAAAAACGATTTTGCAATACACTGTCCTATTAATAGAAGCCCAAGAATTATCTATTTAATATATGTGTATCTCAAATGTAGTCTGATCATTGCCCTGTTTAAAAAATAAATACAACTTTGGTTTGTGATACTTCCAGTCTTTCTTGGAATCGCATACTGTATTTGTCCCTACCCCTCTGCTAGATGCTATTTCACTTTGATGCATTTAAGATAAGCAGATCTCAAGGTAAAGTTTCCTTTCTAAAATGATTTGATAGACCTTGCAATATGGACAAAACTTCTTAGATAATCAAGCCAGATCATAGAGCTTTAGATCATTGGGCCTTAAAGGGACAGTCAAGTCCCAAAAAAACATTCATGATTCAAATAGGGCATGTAATTTTAAACAACTTTCCAATTTACTTTTATCACCAATTTTGCTTTGTTCTCTTGGTATTTTTAGTTCATATGCTAATTTCTTAGACCTTGAAGGCGCCTCTAATCTAAATGCTTTTTGATAGTTTTTCACCACTAGAGGACATTAGTTCACGTGTTTCATATAGATAACATTGAGCTCATGCACGTGAATTTACCATGGAGACAGCTCTGATTGGCTAAAATGCAAGTCTGTCAAAAGAACTGAAATAAGGGGGCAGTCTGCTGAGGCTTAGATACAAGGTAATTACAGAGGTAAAACGTGTATAATTATAACTGTGTTGGTTATGCAAAACTGGGGAATTGGTAATTAAGGGATTATCTATCTTTTAAAACAACAAAAACTCAACTGGTGTTGACTGTTCCTTTAAGTCACTTATGCTCAGATACGGAGATTTTAAAATCTGTTGGTATGAGGACTGGACTTAAGAAATACACTGTACTACATATCTGTTTTTAACTCATATTGGTCAACTAAAATAACATTTCCTTCCTAAGATAGGGAGAGTCCACGACTTAATTCCTTACTGTTGGGAAATACACCCCAGCCAAAGGCTTAAATATCCCTCCCACTTCCTCATTACCCCAGTCATTCTTTGCCTTTCGTCACGTTAGGAGGTGGCAGAGAAGTGTCAGAAGATTCGGAGAGTCCTGAAAAAGGGTATCTGCCCTTCAAGATAGGACTGGAGTTTTAAGTAGTCATGTCAACCTCTCAGTGAGAGTATTGATGAAAGTTAGAGTCTGGAGATGCAGGGAAAGTTTTTCTGCAAAACCATCCAGACTACTGCTAACAGCTCCTAAGCAATCAGTGTTGACGAGTTTCACTGCCTGCTTTCTCTCACTCAAGTCCATGTCAGAAGCGCTGCTATAAGACTGTCACACTTGAGAGGCTGTGTTCTGTTCCACAGCATGGATCCCAGAGGTAAGATTGTTTTTTACACATAAAACGCTATCAAAGGGTCACAGTGTGGATTCTTTATACCTTGATAGGATCCAGGGTTAATATCCTCTGAAGGGGGTTTATTGAACAGTTGGGGTTAATTAATCAGTGTATTAATTATTTACATGCTGCTTTGTGTGATTTTTTTTTTTCCTGGGTTGATTGACTGTTTTTTTAGCTGGAACAAACTGGTTTCACTTTTAAGTTTCACTTTTGTTTTTGAAAGTATTGCACAGCTCCTATTACTTTCTGTACTTGTAATAACAGGGGAAGTACTGTCTTGCACTTCATGTGACCGGTTGTGGTCTATGTTCATTTCCTCCATTCCGGCTGAGACTTGAACCTGAGGAGAGCGTTTCCTCTGTTAGCTGTCTGGGTCTAGGAGGTGGTGAGTGCCCCAGCCATTGTGAGTATAAAGGGGAGTTTTCTATAATAAAAAACTTTTTTATTTGTGTCATCCTGTGGGTATAACCTGAGCTATGGAGGACTCTCACAAGTTAGAAGGTACTCCTTCTGTACTAAATCATACCTGTTTATTTTGTGAGAAGGCCGTGGTTTTCACGCCCACTCAATTATGTTCCACATGCCTTAACACGGTTATAAAGTCTAAGAAGGGAGATAAGCCTGCTAAGGCTCTTAGTCCCTGTGAGCTGTCTACCCTTGCTACATTATCCACTACACATGCAGTTCCCAGTAGCACATCTAATCCTCCATCCGGAGGTGGCCTTCTTCCTGCGGACTTTGCCACGCAGTTACAAACGGCGGTGTCTGCGACCCTCAGTGCATTACCTCGCTCTAACAAACGCAAGAGAAAGGCTAAACATAGCTCTCCTCGCCTAGAGTCATCTAAATATTTATTGGATTTAGCTATTATGTTCCAGTTATCCGATGATGAGTTAACCTCTGTAGCTTCAGAGAATGAACTGTCTGGGTCGGAGTCCTTAGCGTCTAAGCCTCCTGCTGCGACAGAACCATCCTTTAGATTTAAAATTGAGCACTTGCATTTTTTATTAAAGGAGGTTCTGTCTACGTTAGAGTTTCCACAGGCTGCGATACCGGAAGAACCTATGATACCTAAATTAGACAGAGTTTACGAAGACAGGAAAGTTCCTTTGACTTTTCCTGTGCCGGTTAAGATGCGGAACATTATTAAGAACGAATGGGAAAGAATTGGTTCTTCCTTTTCCCCCTCCATTCCTAAGGTGTATTGTGCTATCTCTACGCTTGCTAAACGTACTACTATACCTCTTGAGGATAGTACTTCGTTCAGAGAGTAGATGGATAAGAAAATTGAAACCTTTCTGAGAAAAATGTTTCAACATACAGGATTTTTGTTTCAACCGGCGGCTGCAGTTGCCGCGTTTACCAGAGAGGCTACCTACTGGTGCAACTCTTTGTCGGAACTCATTGAGGTGGAGTCTCCCCTTGAGGATATTCAAGACAGAATTAAAGCTCTGAGAATTGCTAATTCTTTTATCTGTGATGCGAACATGCAAATTATTTGCCTAAATGCAAAGGCCTCCGGCTTTGCAGTCCTTGCCCGCCAGCGCTCTGGTTGAAGTCTTGGTCTGCGGATATGACTTCTAAGTCCAGACTCCTTTCTCTTCCATTCAAGGGAAATATTTTATTTGGTCCAGGCCTGGACTCCATTATTTTTACGTTTACCGGAGGCAAAGGTGCCTTCCTACCGCAAGATAAGAACAACAAGTCTAAGGGACGACAATCTTCTAATTTTCGTTCTGACAAATCCCAACGACAACAATCCTCCAAGCCCAAGCAATCCAAGAGTACTTGGAAGACGGCTCAGTCCTTAAGATAAATCCAAGCAGAATAAGAAGCCCGCCGAAAAAAAATCAGCATGAAGGGGTGGCCCCCGATCCGGGATCAGATTGTGTAGGGGCAGACTGTCTCTTTTTTCAGACGCCTGGTTCAAGGAAGTACAGGATTCGTGGGTCCTGGAGGTGGTATCTCAGGGATACAAGATAGGCTTCAAATCTCATCCGCCAAGGGGCAGATTCCTTCTCTCGAATCTGTCTACCAGACCAGAAAATAGGGATGCCTTTCTAGGGTGCGTTCGGGATCTATCCGGCTTAGGAGTTGTTGTCCCGGTGCCTATCAAAGAAAGAGGTTTGGGGTTTTATTCAAACCTTTTTGTGGTCCCAAATTCTGGACCTAAAGTGCCTAATCAAATTTCTCAGTGTCCCTTTCTTCAAGATGGAGACGATAAGGTCCAACCTTCCTTTAATTCAGGAGGGCCAGTTTATGACCACTATAGATCTGAAGGACGCTTACCTTCATGTTTCAATCCACAGGGAACACTTTCAGCTCCTGAGGTTTGCATTCCTGGACCAGCACTTCAAGTTCATTACCCTTCCGTTTTGCCTAGCTACTGCTCCAAGAATCTTTACAAAGGCTCTTCTAGCTTTTGCCAGAACTCATGGTATTGCAGTAGCACCATAATTGGACGGTATTCTGGTGCATGCACCATCCTTTCGTCTTGCGGAGTCCCTTCTCAATCTTCTTCGATCACATCGAGGCAAGATAAACTTGGAAAAAAAAAGAGTTCTCTTATCCCAAGTTCCAGGGTGGAATTCCTGGGTACTATAATAGACTCCATATCCATGAGGATATTTCTAACAGACCAGAGACGTGGCAAGCTAACTTCGGCATGTCTTGCCCTCCAGACCTCCTTGAGTCCCTCTGTGCTCAGTGTATGGAGGTGATTGGTCTCATGGTGTCCTGCATGGACGACATCCCTTTTTCCAGGTTCCGTCTCAGACCTTTACAACTGTGCATGCTGTGGCAGTGGAATGGCGATCATTCAGCTCTGTCTCAACAGATTGTATTAGACAGCCGGTCGAGAGAATTGCTCTCTTGGTGGCTCTGTCCAGATCATCTGTGCCAAGGGACATGCTGCTTAAGACTGTCCTGGGAGATTGTGACTACGGACCCAAGCCTACCTGGATGGGGAGCTGTTTGGGGTGCCAGAAAGGCACAGGGGTTGGGGACTCAGGAGGAGGCCTCCCTCCCTATTATTGTTTTGGAACTGCGGGCAATCTTCAAGGCCTTGAAGGCTTGGCCACTTTTGGGTTTGTCCCAGTTTATCAGATTCCAATCAGACAATATAACCTTGGTGGCTTACATCAACCATCAGGGGGGAACGAGAAGTTCCTTGGCGATGAAAGAAGTATCTCAGATTCTGGAGTGGGCGGAGGCCCACAGATGTTCGCTGTCAACGATCCACATTCTGGGTGTGGACAACTGGGAAAGAAACAGATGAAAAAAGGAGGGCGCTAGAAAGCTAGATGCAACAAACATGTTTATTTATAAACATCTAGTCAGAATATTAAACCACAATCAATACATAAAATTTAAAAAAAGGAAATAAAAATAATGTATGTTAGTATATGAATAAAATTATCATTATAAATATAAAGGGACGTCTCCCTTATGTCAAATGCTTAGAATATTGCTCTAAAAAGCATACTTGATATAAAAGCAGCCTAGTCGTACAGCTTAATAAAATACAACACTATCTAAATGTATAAAAATTAAAAAAAAAAAAACAATATATATATATATATATATATTCAATATACCACCTTAAAAAAGAAAATATATCTACTAATGGATAGTAAAAAAGTAAAAACTACACAACAACTGGATCAATTAAAACACAATTTTCTATCTTCTTGGTTTATGATACATCAGGCCAAATACTTTATCATCACACACAGGAACAAATCAGACCTCACACGACCGCTCACAACATTTGAACGCTTATGTACATCTGAAAAACCAGTCCCCAATACCCTATCCATATTATGTAAACTAACTGACTAACACTTTCCCCCTTCTCCCAACATATACAAAGAGTTAGGACAACGAATTGAATACCTCTACCCCACCACAGACATGGTTGCTTAGGTTCAATAACTTGGCCCAATCAGGCCACTCATCTCACGCAAAAGAAACAAACATAAAATTAATGATGAGATGGTACCTGACTCCAACCAAAATAAAATACATATTTAAAAAATCCTCAGGTCTGTGCTGGAGAGGCTGCCAACAAAAGGGTCACATCTCGCACATTTGGTGAGAGTGTGATCACATTAAACCATACTGGACAGGCCTGTTTAAAAGTTTTAACAAAGTCCTAGGTATACAGCTATCACCCTCACCTGACTTAATTCTACTCAGTCATTCAGCTAACATACCGTATAAGATTAGAAAACATCTCTATCAAATAATACTCAATGCGGCCAATCAATTAATCCCAAAATGTTGGAAATCTATTTATACCCCCACCATCCCAGGACTGGATGGAATTGGTCAGCAAAAATCTTATGTTGGAAAGATTTTACTACCTTAAGCTTGGACAGCTATCCTTTTTCCAAGACATACAATTTTTGTGGGTTTCTTTTACACTAAGGAACACTAAAACTTAAGGTTTTATCATACAGCTCAACTCCTTTTATTCTCATAAACCATTGAAATTACAAGTAACATATAACTTTACTCTTAGAAGAGTACTGTAACCTATTGGTTCTCCCCTTTTCCTTTCTTTACCTATATTACTTCCCTCTCTTTCCCTCTCTTTCCTTTTCTTTCCTTTGTTTTAATTTAGATGGACATGTGTTAGACGTAGTGTGACATGTTGCATATTGTTTAAAGTACACTATGGCAGTAAGACAAGAGTCTATCCCGGACAAAGTTCTGCCTAATCACACAGGGAAATTATAAATGGCAGACACCCTTCTACCAATGATACTTTGGTAATCAGTTATCCCAGACTATTATCCTTCAATGGAGTAAATTAAGATTACCTGGACATTAGTACATTTGAAAAGAAAAAAAACTGCAGAAGCGTGTCTAGATCAGTCTAAACTTGGTGATAACAGGGTTAAAAATCTGTCTAACATACTGACGCCATAATGTCTGTGTAATTACTACTAGATGTATCAAGTGTGTCACATGCTCCAATTCTATGTATTACGTGAATTTATTTCTAATTAAAAGAATATAAATTAAAAAAAAAATAAGAAAGAATAAAAATAGCAAGATAAGTCTTAAAAGATATGTATAGTAATATATGTATATACTTAAAATGTGGTCCCAAATTGGTCCTTGAAATAGCGTATCCTTAATAGCTAAACCCAAATGGGTGAGAAATAGCTATAAATGTCTCCAGATAAAGTTGAAAATTAAACAACTGTTACTGTAACAATCCTTCAACAACAAGTGTTGTATTTTATTAAAGGACCAGTCAACCAAGAAGATTTGCATAATCAACAAATGCAAGTGAACAAGACAATGCAATAGCACTTAGTCTGAACTTCAAAGGAGTATTATATTTAGTTCCAGACGATTTTAAAAGTTATGTCTCTTTCCACTCCCCCTGTACCATGTGACAGCCATCAGCCATTCACAAATGCATACACACTTATTCTTGCACATGCTCAGTAGGATATGTTGACTCTAAATTTTTAAATATTAAAAGACTGTGCACATTTTTTAAATGGAAGTAAATTTGAAAGTTGTTGAAAATGGCATGCTCTATCTGAATAATGAAAGTTTAATTTTGATTGTGTCCCTTTAAGCTGTCCAACTAGGCTGCTTCTATATCAAGTATGCTTTTTAGAGCAATATTCTAAGCATTTGACATAAGCGAGACGTCCCTTTTTATATTTATAACGATAATTTTATTCATACACTAACATACATTATTTTTATTTCATTTTTTTCAATGTTATGTATTGATTGTGGTTTAATATTCTGACTAGATAATAATGAATAAATGTGTTTGTTGCATCTAGCTTTCTAGCGCCCTCCTTCTTTCATCTGTTTCTTTTCCATTGTATCCACTTTGAGGGAGGTGGTTTGGCAGTGGCTTAGTTGTAACATTTGGGCTCAGCGATGTTCTTATTTGTTTATTCCAATACGTGGACAACTGGGAGGCAGATTTTCTCAGCAGGCAATCCTTCCATCCAGGGGAATGGTCTCTCCATCCCGAGGTGCAGAGATACGCAGCAAGTGGTGGACGCCGGAGATAGATCTCATTGCGTCCCGTCTTAATACCAAGCTACCCAGGTACGGGTTGAGGGATCCCCAAGCGGATCTAATAGATGCACTTGCAGTGCCCTGGAGGTTCAAACTCATATATCTTTATCCTCCATTACTGCTTCTTTCTCGAGTGGTGACCCGCATCAAGCAGGAGCGGGTATCAGTAATCCTGATTGCTCCATCGTTGCTACGAAGGACGTGGTTTGCGGATCTAGTGGGGATCTCCTCCGTGGAAGTTACCTTGTCTCAGAGACCTGCTGATACAAGGTCCATTTGTTCATCAAAATCTAGATTCTCTGAGGCTAACTGCGTGGAGATTGAACGCTTAGTCTTAGCCAAGAGAGGTTTCTCTGAGAGTGTCATTGATACTCTTATTCAAGCTCATAAACCAGTTACACGGCGTATCTACCACAAGGTGTGGAGGATCTACTTATTCTGGTGTGAAGAGCGTGTTTTTTCCTGGCACAGAGTTAAGGTTGCCAGAATCTTATCTTTTCTCCAGGATGGGCTGGAGAAGGGCCTTTCTGCTAGTTCCCTGGGGGGACAGATTTCAGCCCGGTCGGTTTTATTGCACAAGAGACTGGCTGAGCTTCCAGACGTGCAGTCCTTTGTTAAGGCTCTGATTAGGATCAGACCTGTGTTTAGATCTGGGGCTCCTCCTTGGAGCCTAAATCTTGTTCTTCAGGTTTTGCAACAGGTTCCGTTGACATTAAATTGTTATCTTGGAAGGTTCTCTTTTTATTGGCCATTGCCTCTGCGTGCAGAGTTTCTGAAATATCTGCTTTGCAATGTGAGCCCCGTTATCTGATTTTTCATGCAGATAAGGCAGTTTTATGTACTAAATTAGGTTTTCCTTCTAAGGTTTGTCAGATCGCAACATCAATCAGGAGATTGTGGTTCTTCCTTGTGTCCTAATCCTTCATCGAAGGAACGCTTACTTCACAATTTGGATGTGGTTCATGCCTTGAAGTTCTATCTTCAGGCTACTAAGGAGTTTAGACAATCTTCCTTTTTGTTTGTTGTCTATTCAGAGAAGCGTAAGGGGCAGAAGGCTACTTCGACTTCCCTATCTTTTTGGTTAAGGAGTGTCATCCGCTTAGCTTATGAGGCAGCAGGACATTGTCCTCCTGAGAGGATAACGGCTCATTCCACTAGAGCAGTGACTTCCTCTTGGGCCTTTAAGAACGAGGCCTCTATGGATCAGATTTGTAAGGCAGCTACCTGGTCCTCCTTACATACTTTTTCAAAATTTTACAAGTTTGATGTTTTTGCTTCGGCTGAAGCAGCTTTCGGGAGAAAAGTTTTGCAGACTGTGGTGCCGCCTCTTCCTTTTTGTTCCCTCCCGTTATTCATTCAGTGTCCTATAGTTTTCCCAACAGTAAGGAATGAAGCAGTGGACTCTCCCTATCTTAGGAAGGTAAGCATCATTTATGCTTACCAGATAAATTCCTTTCCTTCCGGATAGGGAGAGTCCACGGCCCCCTCTCGTTTTTTCTTGTCAATGGGCGGTCCCCTATTTATTCTATTCTTCTGGCACCCTAATGTTTCTGCTACTTTTCCTTGTTCCCTCGGCAGAATGACTGGGGTAATGAGGAAGGTGGAGGGATATTTAAGGCTTTGGCTGGGGTGTGTCTGCCTCCTCCTGGTGGCCAGGTATTGTATTTCCCAACAGTATGGAATGAAAATAAAAATATATATAAAATAACACAGTTTAAGAACTAAGTTCCTCACTGATAATAGCTGCACACCCACAAGATATATATATACAAATTAAAATAAAAGTAAAATTAATGCAATAAATTAAAAATCAATATAAGATAATTAACTTATCTATAATTAATTAAATATAGAGTATTTTCCTCTTGTTAAAATTGATGATCCATGAGAAGTACTGGCTGCTTGACAAAGAACCCCTCAGGTTTAAATCCAAGTCCAGTAGTAATGATTGTCTAAAAAATCAAGTGCACAAAAGCACTTCTCATAGTGCATTAAATTTTAATACAGTTAAAAATTCACAAACAATAAACTTCCCACACAAATGGGTACTCACAAAAGAGCCTTCAATCAAATGAGGTAAGATACAGGCACAGGTTTGTAAGTTAAAGATGTAACTCCTTCTGCTGTTATAATCCAAAGCTCTTTTTCCTTCTTCCCCCTCTGGCTCACAGAATGTGTTGCTGTTACTACTAAATAGTAGCCATTAGAATCATCAGCACCAACTAAAGTGGCAGGGAAATATATAGTCTGATACCTAGGCTTGCTAGAGTCACCACACATTCAATAGTGGTATAATGTGTCTCTAGATATGCCTAATTAGTATATTTACCAATTGTTAAATGCTTATAGCAGGCAACGGTTTGTAAGAACCGCCCGATGCCAGGCATCGACGTGACATAAGTTTGGCGTGGCCTAACGCGTTTCACGAAGGATCCACTTTGTCAGAGGCTTTTGACAGCCCACCTTACTGCTGACATTGATATACAAGCAGAGAACACACCCACCTATACGTCACAATCTATTTGAACCAATTCAGCTTACAAAACATTGTTATATACGGCTTACATAGAAACAATAGTGTCAATTCTTACTTCTTGTTAAAACGCTTACATGCTGTCATTGCAGCGTAACTTTTACATTGGTTATTCAATATCGTATCAGTATTGTTCCATTTTTATGCCATGATTTGTGCACAATAAATATTAAGTATCATATCAATATTACACATTACTGTGCCACAGTAACAAATAAATATATATGTGTACTTGTATACCATATTCCATATAAACCTTAAGTAATTCATAAATTCTATAAGTGGGGGAATACATAAAATACCATAAAAGACACAATACAATTAGCTTATCTAAATACATAAAATATATATATATATGAACATTAAGTCATAAATTACTAATACGGTTGTAAAATTTAGAAATAGAACCTAAAAGCTCAAGAGTGCAAGAGAGTAAGAAACTTAATTGGTGGAAATCAAACCCCAATGATATTAATGTATATTACCTAAAAAAGTCTAGCCAAAAATAATATAACAATAATGAAATTAAATTGTATATGAAATATATGTATGGAGAAATATAAATAAACAAATAATTTTTATTTTTTATTTTTATATTGTGTTTATAGTATTCCCATGTATAAATGGATATAGCTCATGCAAATATTCTATAATTATATTATTTCGAGGCTTATAGTATATTATTATTTCCAAATCTGGATTTATCATATATGAGGTGACCTATAAATCTTATATGCACACAAAAGTTCTAAGTTAAAATTCATTATACTATATACTAATAAAAGGGACATTAAATTTAGTTTAATTAATTTACATATATGAACCATAAGTAATTAATAATAGTTTAATTTATTAACATTACATATGAGACTGCTCTCAGTTTAATTATTATTTTACTTAAATTGTCAATACAATTATTTTGAAAACCATACTTCTACACCAAATATATATATATGTATGTGTGTATATATATATATATATATATTTATGTGTATATATGTGTATGTGTATATATATATATATATATATATATATATATATATATATATACATATATATATGTGTATATATATAAGACTGAAAGCGGATAAGGTAGAAGGCGCTAGACTGGATGGGTAAAAAATAATATAAACTAGTTTATATATATACTAGATGGCAGAAAAACCCTTTAAGAGCAAAAAACCAACCCTCAAGCAGCTATCCCTTTAAGGAGAGAGGGAGCTGAAATAAGGCAGGGATGAAATCCCTGGCTTACACAGCACTCGCTCGCCACAGAATATAGATAGACAAGAGGACATATAAAGGGATTCGGTAGCGCTGGTTGTGTAAAGATATAATAAACAACGGTATGATACAAGGAAAAAATAATATGCAATTTAAAATATTGCCCTGAGATTATCTATATAGGCAGATATCAAACATTAATGCTAAACACTTGTATAGTGAACAAGGCAGCTTGAAAGTTCCCCAAGTGTGCTTTGGGTTTATATGCAATGCAAACTTACAAGATAGAACCTCAATCGTATGAGGTAAGTAATGAGCCCATCAGTAAATTCCTCTCAGGGATTTCCAACGATTTCCTTGGATGATGGTGAAACTTCAATTGATCAGCTCACTGGTTTCCCTCTGCTTACTGGGTGTAGGTGAAACTTCAGGGTGTCAGCACACTAATTTGCCTCGGCCTCTTTCAGTATGGTTCCTCTCAGTGTAAGGTGGTTGTTCCAACCGCATATGTGAGGGAAAGAAAAAGGCTCAAAATAGTGTGATATTGTTAAAGGAAAACTTAGTACTTTATTTTCACACATGCACTCCTAAAAATGCCTGCTTACATTTTATGTCCTCAAAGGTTATGAGGTATAAATATAGCAATTTAAACACACCCAAACTATGTATTCTGGATTCAATAAAAGTTCAATAAAACAGTTGCAAAGATGTCACAAGCAAGTTCAATCTTTGTAGTGAATGAAAGTCTTAGATAGGTATAGATACACCAGGGTATCTAGTAAAGGATCAGTCCGTACAGTTTATACTGTGTCTAACGCGTTTCAAAGGTTGTGCAATACTTCCTTCTTCTTCAGAGACTGATTTGAATATGCACGGGTGATCCTTTTATTTGAGTGAAATCTCGCGGGGTTTTTTGTTGTTGAGATTCTAAGGTGGCTTCTCATTGGGCTAAATGCACACACCTCTCCTTACGTTTGTAAGAGCGGCCGTCATTGGTCCATACTTGAGGTGTGTGTTACAGCACAAGTCGGTATTAACCGAGCGCTGTCAACCACCAGTAATACTGACAATGGTATGTCGCTGTAATAGTGCTCCAAAATATTGTCCAAATGGGATCTGCTAGAGGTTTATACAAAATTCATAAAACGGAACTTTATGCTTGGTAAACCTGTCATAATACAAACTTAGCTAAAACTGACATGTTAAAAAATAAGGGATACATTTATGTATATAATTTTTTTTGGGTAAAAAAACAATATATATAAAAACAAGGGGTTTAAAACAATCCAATTAGTAAGCGTTTGTTTACAAAAAGTTAAGCATTAATGATCTAGACCCAGAATATATTTAAAAGGATTCAGAGAGAATTATAGGACCAAAAACAGAGGACATGAAATAAATACAAAAATCGTTAACTTCAAATATCCTGATTTCATACGCTAAATGTTTGTAAGGGTGATCTATATAATTCACTGCGAAAGTTTAAATTGGTAACAGCTATATTCTTCCTTGGTTTTTAGATATATGAGAGGTGAAATAACATATTATAGCCCTAAAAATGGTTCCTTGAAGTATGGAATAAGGACTATTTTGTATTTGAAAGTATTCTAATTAGTACAATCTTTTTTTAGAAATTATTATTTTTTGTGGATTATAAAACCTTATTTAAAAACCTCCTAAAATTAACTCTTATAAAAGCTCTTCTCAAAGATTCCCTTTAAGATTTTTTTTTCCTTTCTCAAAAGTTTCCTTTAAAAGAGGAGGGGAGGGGGATTGAGAGTAAAAAAGGATGGAGTTTCCCATATACTTATATTTTTTGTTGTGTGATATTTCCACATACCCTTTACTTCATGTAATCTAGGCTTTTAAATGCCTATGTGTCATATTACTAGTAATATCATATAAATGAGCTCTCTCGTTTAATACCGAGTGATCTTATTATTGTCTTTACAGTCTGGTCCATTTTCAGGTTTCTAGAAAAGCTGCAAGATCTATGTCTTTATTTAAGCCGTTTGGCGTCAATGTATTCATGGTGTGTATCCAAAATGTTTCTTTCTTACCCTGAAGTTTCACATACACCCAGTGAGCTGATCAATTGAAGTTTCACCATCATCCAAGGAAATCGTTGGAAATCCCTGAGAGGAATTTACTGATGGGCTCATTACTTACCTCATACGATTGAGGTTCTATCTTGTAAGTTTGCATTGCATATAAACCCAAAGCACACTTGGGGAACTTTCAAGCTGCCTTGTTCACTATACAAGTGTTTAACATTAATGTTTGATATCTGCCTATATAGATAATCTCAGGGCAATATTTTAAATCGCATATTATTTTTTCCTTGTATCATACCGTTGTTTATTATATCTTTACACAACCAGCGCTACCGAATCCCTTTATATGTCCTCTTGTCTATCTATGTGTATATATATATATATATATATATATGCATACAGAAGAGAGAAGCGCTCTAACAGGAACGAACAACAGCTCAGCAGCTAGTTCTCTGGCGATTTACCACCTGGAGCAGCCTCTTTTTGACCAGTGTGCCTTTCACATTGGAAAACTATCCTGAAGCATATCAGTCTGATCCCGCCAGTTAAGGTCAGTCCAGCCCCGAAATACCAGGCAATTCTCCTTTGAACAAGGAACATGACAACCGGAGACGATCGTTTCGGCCTTATATGGGCCTCATCGGTGAGGTGCAGCCACATTCCTCTAAGCAAACACTGGCCAAGGAGTCCATATCTGGTTGCCCCCATCACCCATAGGGAGACTTCCCCAGGGTCATAATTAATTTGCATACAGAAGAGAGAAGCGCTCTAACAGGAACGAACAACAGCTCATCAGCTAGTTCTCTGGCGATTTACCACCTGGAGCAGCCTCTTTTTGACCAGTGTGCCTTTCACATTGGAAAACTATCCTGAAGCATATCAGTCTGATCCCGCCAGTTAAGGTCAGTCCAGCCCCGAAATACCAGGCAATTCTCCTTTGAACAAGGAACATGACAACCCCAGTCGATCGTTACGGCCTTATATGGGCCTCATCGGTGAGCACTAATGGGGTTCCTACATCTTTAGAGGAATAATCTTTCATAGATATATGATATCCCTTCAGATAAAATTTTAAGCAACATATCCTAAAATGTGTCTCATTGCAGCAGTTGGAGTGTACATTTTGCAAATACAATGTGCTAACTTTGCTACAATAGCTCAAAATCTTGTTCTTTGGCAAATTGCCACTTGGGAACAGACTATTTTTGCCCAATTGTGCATTCACAGAGGAGAACTTTTCTGCAGTATATCAGTCTGATCCCGCCTATACAGGTCACTCCAGCCCTGAAATACCAGGCAGTCCTCCTCTGAAGAAGGAACATAGCAACCACAGGTGATCGTTTTTGCCTACATGTAGATAGACGGATACATACATATACACATTGTTCATTACTACAGCCTTTTATAATTATCTTTTTGTATATCGTGTGTGTGTGCATTTATATACGTATTTATGGGTTTCATCTTCCCTGTCTTAAAGGATTACTTTCCGTTATAATTTTTAAGCCAAACAACTAACATATTAAAGTTAATAAACATTAATTAAAACCTATTGACCTATATTTTCTCCAAAACGAAGTTTCATAACGTTCTAAAAGTTATATATTTTATTTGCTGATGATGTCACGTTATCCTGCCCACTATTTTCAGCACTGCATGTTCAAAATACTTAAACCAATGAAATTGTGTTTAAAGCGCCATTTTGAAACCTAGGTATTGTAAACGGATTGGTACAGAGCAAAGGATACCCGCGGAGTGGGTTTGGAAAACAATTAAATTTGCAGACAAGATTTCTGATATACGGTATAGATATGTTAATGAAATGCTATTGATAAAAAGCGTATTTGGGGTAGTTAGTTAGTAACAGGCATAGAAAATATTTACTTACAGTGGCCCTTTAACTTAAATGGACATAAAACACAAATTGTAAGTTGCATAACAATGTACTTTTGTGTCTGAGAATTTTTTTTTTTTCCAATGAATAATGCAGTTTTATTTTGTCAAATGAACATTTTAGTTTTTTTTCTTTATACTGTGTTCCTTATCCCCAGAACAAAAGAACCGTTCGTAACCAGTCACAAACTAATACGCAGTTATAGCATGAATTCTGTTTTCACATGTGCAGTTAAGATAAGAGACAGGAGGAAGCCTGCCCTTTCCATTAAGGTTTTTTTTTCACAGATTCAACTTTTTATTTAAACACCTGTTAATTATTATTTTTTTAACCAATTAACTGACCCACTTTTTAATCTTTATCTGATAGATAAATATATATTTGTGTGCACGATAATATTAACATCTAAACTACCTTGTATGCTCACTACTATTGCAAAAAATAATGTTCCTATAATGATTGATGATGCAGAACTGCTAATTCACCTTAAAAAAAAAAAGCAAACGGGTTTATAGAATGTGAGGTAGGAGCTGGGTTAAACAATATTCCGATGTATTTTAAAGCAAAAGGAAGCAAAATAAATAACAATTATTTCTCCAACATTGGTGTGTCCGGTCCACGGCGTCATCCTTACTTGTGGGATATTCTCTTCCCCAACAGGAAATGGCAAAGAGTCCCAGCAAAGCTGGTCACATGATCCCTCCTAGGCTCCGCCCACCCCAGTCATTCTCTTTGCCGTTGCACAGGCAACATCTCCACGGAGATGGTTAAGAGTTTTTTGGTGTTTAAATGTAGTTTTTATTCTTCTATCAAGTGTTTGTTATTTTAAAATAGTGCTGGTATGTACTATTTACTATGAAACAGAAAAGGATGAAGATTTCTGTTTGTAAGAGGAAGATGATTTTAGCAGACAGTAACTGTTTCCACATAGGACTGTTGATATGAAGTAACTTCAGTTGGGGGAAACAGTTAGCAGACTTTTCTGCTTAAGGTATGACTAGCCATATTTCTAACAAGACTGTGTAATGCTGGAAGGCTGTCATTTCCCCTCATGGGGACCGGTAAGCCATTTTCTTAGTCAAAAACAAACAGAATAAAGGGCTTATTATGGGCTAAAAAACTGGTAGACATTTTTATGGGCTAAATCGATTGCTTTATTTGTGCATATTATTCAAATTTAGGCTAATAATTGACATTATAATCTTGGGGAACGTTTATAAAACGGCAGGCACTGTATTGGACACCTTTTTCAGTCTGGGGGCCTTTCTAGTCATAGACTGAGCCTCATTTTCGCGCCATTAATGTGCAGTTGTTTTTTGAGAGCAGGGCATGCAGATGCATGTGTGAGGATCTAAGAATCTCTGAAAAAGCTTTTAGAAGGCATCATTTGGTATAGTATTCCCCTCAGGGCTTGGTGGGGTCTTAGCAAAGACTGTATCTGGGACTGTATAGGGGTTAAATTGAAAAACGGCTCCGGTTCCGTTATTTTAAGGGTTAAAGCTCTGAAATTTGGTGTGCAATACTTTTAAGGCTTTAAGACACTGTGGTGAAAATTTGGTAATTTTTGAACAATTCCTTCATACTTTTTCACATATTCAGTAATAAAGTGTTTTCTGTTTGAAATTTAAAGTGACAGTAACGGTTTTATTTTAAAACTTTTTTTGTGCATTGTTGACAAGTTTAAGCCTGTTTAACATGTCTGTACCTTTAGATAAGCTATGTTCTATATGTATCAAAGCCAATGTGTCTCCCCATTTAAATTTATGTGATAATTGTGCCATAGCGTCCAAACAAAGTAAGGACAGTACTGCCACAAATAATGATATTGCCCAAGATGATTCCTCAAATGAGGGGAGTAAACATGATACTACATCATCTCCTACTGTGTCTACACCAGTTTTGCCCATGCAGGAGGCCCCTAGTACATCTAGTGCGCCAATACTTATTACCATGCAACAATTAACGGCTGTAATGGATAACTCCATAGTAAATCTTTTATCCAAAATGCCTACTTATCAGAGAAAGCGCGATTGCTCTGTTTTAAACACTGAAGAGCAAGAGGACGCTGATGATAATTGTTCTGTCATACCCTCACACCAATCTGAAGGGGCCATGAGGGAGGTTTTGTCTGAGGGAGAAATTTCAGATTCAGGAAAAATTTCTCATCAAGCTGAACCTGATGTTGTGACATTTAAATTTAAATTAGAACATCTCCGCGCACTGCTTAAGGAGGTATTATCTACTCTGGATGATTGTGACAATTTGGTCATTCCAGAGAAATTATGCAAGATGGACAGGTTCCTAGAGGTTCCGGTGCCCCCCGACGCTTTTCCTATACCCAAGCGGGTGGCGGACATAGTAAATAAAGAGTGGGAAAAGCCCGGCATACCTTTTGTTCCTCCCCCTATATTTAAGAAATTATTTCCTATGGTCGACCCCAGAAAGGACTTATGGCAGACAGTCCCCAAGGTCGAGGGGGCAGTTTCTACTCTAAACAAACGCACTACTATTCCTATCGAAGATAGTTGTGCTTTTAAAGATCCTATGGATAAAAAATTGGAAGGTTTGCTTAAAAAGATTTCTTTCATGTAATTAACAAGAGTCCATGAGCTAGTGACGTATGGGATATACATTCCTACCAGGAGGGGCAAAGTTTCCCAAACCTTAAAATGCCTATAAATACACCCCTCACCACACCCACAAATCAGTTTTACAAACTTTGCCTCCAAGGGAGGTGGTGAAGTAAGTTTGTGCTAGATTCTACGTTGATATGCGCTCCGCAGCAAGTTGGAGCCCGGTTTTCCTCTCAGCGTGCAGTGAATGTCAGAGGGATGTGAGGAGAGTATTGCCTATTGAATGCAGTGATCTCCTTCTACGGGGTCTATTTCATAAGGTTCTCTGTTATCGGTCGTAGAGATTCATCTCTTACCTCCCTTTTCAGATCGACGATATACTCTTATATTTACCATTTCCTCTACTGATTCTCGTTTCAGTACTGGTTTGGCTTTCTACAAACATGTAGATGAGTGTCCTGGGGTAAGTAAGTCTTATTTTCTGTGACACTCTAAGCTATGGTTGGGCACTTTATTTATAAAGTTCTAAATATATGTATTCAAACATTTATTTGCCTTGACTCAGAATGTTCAACTTTCCTTATTTCCAGACAGTCAGTTTCATATTTGGGATTATGCTTTAAATTATCATATTTTGTCTTACCTCAAAAATTTGACTTTTTTCCCTGTGGGCTGTTAGGCTCGCGGGGGCTGAAAATGCTTCATTTTATTGCGTCATTTTTGGCGCGGATTTTTTTGGCGCAAAAATTCATTTCCGTTTCCGGCGTCATACGTGTCGCCGGAAGTTGCGTCATTTTTTGACGTTATTTTGCGCCAAAAATGTCGGCGTTCCGGATGTGGCGTCATTTTTGGCGCCAAAAGCATTTAGGCGCCAAATAATGTGGGCGTCTTATTTGGCGCCAAAAAATATGGGCGTCGCTTTTGTCTCCACATTATTTCAGTCTCATTTTCATTTGCTTCTGGTTGCTAGAAGCTTGATGTTTGGCATTTTTTTCCCATTCCTGAAACTGTCTTATAAGGAATTTGATTTATTTTGCTTTATATGTTGTTTTTTCTCTTACATATTGCAAGATGTCTCACGTTGCATCTGAGCCAGAAGATACTACAGGAAAACCACTGCCTGCTGGATCTACCAAAGCTAAGTGTATCTGCTGTAAACTTTTGGTAGCTATTTCTCCAGCTGTTGTTTGTAATAATTGTCATGACAAACTTGTTAAAGCAGATAATATTTCCTTTAGTGATGTACCATTGCCTGTTGCAGTTCCCTCAACATCTAAGGTGCAGAATGTTCCTGATAACATAAGAGATTTTGTTTCTGAATCCATAAAGAAGGCTTTGTCTGTTATTTCTCCTTCTAGTAAACGTAAAAAGTCTTTTAAATCTTCTCTCTCTACAGATGAATTTTTAAATGAACACCATCATTCTGATTCTTTGGACTCTTCTAGTTCAGAGGATTCTGTCTCAGAGATTGATGCTGATAAATCTTCATATTTATTTAAGATGGAATTTATTCGCTCTTTACTTAAAGAAGTACTAATTGCTTTAGAAATAGAGGATTCTAGTCCTCTTGATACTAATTCTATACGTTTGGATAAGGTTTTTAAAGCTCCTGCGGTTATTCCAGAAGTCTTTCCTGTTCCTAATGCTATTTCTGCAGTAATTGCTAAGGAATGGGATAAATTGGGTAATTCATTTACTCCTTCTAAACGTTTTAAGCAATTATATCCTGTTCCGCCTGACAGGTTAGAATTTTGGGACAAAATCCCTAAAGTTGATGGGGCTATTTCTACCCTTGCTAAACGTACTACCATTCCTACGTCAGATGGTACCTCGTTTAAGGATCCTTTAGATAGAAAAATTGAATCTTTTCTAAGAAAAGCTTATCTATGTTCAGGTAATCTTCTTAGACCTGCTATATCATTGGCTGATGTTGCTGCAGCTTCAACTTTTTGGTTGGAAACTCTAGCGCAACAAGTAACAAATCGTGATTCTCATGATATTATTATTCTTCTCCAGCATGCTAATAATTTCATCTGTGATGCCATTTTTGATATTATTAGAGTTGATGTTAGATTTATGTCTCTGGCTATCTTAGCCAGAAGAGCTTTATGGCTTAAGACTTGGAATGCTGATATGGCTTCTAAATCAACTCTACTTTCCATTTCTTTCCAGGGAAACAAATTATTTGGTTCTCAGTTGGATTCTATTATTTCAACTGTTACTGGTGGGAAAGGAACTTTTTTACCACAGGATAAAAAGTCTAAAGGTAAAAACAGGGCTAACAATCGTTTTCGTTCCTTTCGTTTCAACAAAGAACAAAAGCCTGATCCTTCGTCCTCAGGAGCAGTTTCAGTTTGGAAACCATCTCCAGTCTGGAATAAATCCAAGCCTGCTAGAAAGGCAAAGCCTGCTTCTAAGTTCACATGAAGGTACGGCCCTCATTCCAGTTCAGCTGGTAGGGGGCAGGTTACGTTTTTTCAAAGAAATTTGGATCAAATCTGTTCACAATCTTTGGATTCAGAACATTGTTTCAGAAGGGTACAGAATTGGTTTCAAGATGAGACCTCCTGCAACGAGATTTTTTCTTTCCCATGTCCCAGTAAATCCAGTGAAAGCTCAAGCATTTCTGAATTGTGTTTCAGATCTAGAGTTGGCTGGAGTAATTATGTCAGTTCCAGTTCCGGAACAGGGGATGGGGTTTTTCAAATCTCTTCATTGTACCAAAGAAGGAGAATTCCTTCAGACCAGTTCTGGATCTAAAATTATTGAATCGTTATGTAAGGATACCAACGTTCAAGATGGTAACTGTAAGGACTATATTGCCTTTTGTTCAGCAAGGGAATTATATGTCCACAATAGATTTACAGGATGCATATCTGCATATTCCGATTCATCCAGATCATTATCAGTTCCTGAGATTCTCTTTTCTAGACAAGCATTACCAATTTGTGGCTCTACCGTTTGGCCTTGCTACAGCTCCAAGAATTTTCACAAAGATTCTCGGTGCCCTTCTGTCTGTAATCAGAGAACAGGGTATTGTGGTATTTCCTTATTTGGACGATATCTTGGTACTTGCTCCGTCTTTACATTTAGCAGAGTCTCATACGAATCGACTTGTGTTGTTTCTTCAAGATCATGGTTGGAGGATCAATTTACCAAAAAGTTCTTTGATTCCTCAAACAAGGGTAACCTTTCTGGGTTTCCAGATAGATTCAGTGTCCATGACTCTGTCTTTAACAGACAAGAGACGTCTAAAATTGATTACAGCTTGTCGAAACCTTCAGTCACAATCATTCCCTTCGGTAGCCTTATGCATGGAAATTCTAGGTCTTATGACTGCTGCATCGGACGCGATCCCCTTTGCTCGTTTTCACATGCGACCTCTTCAGCTCTGTATGCTGAACCAATGGTGCAGGGATTACACGAAGATATCTCAATTAATATCTTTAAAACCGATTGTTCGACACTCTCTAACGTGGTGGACAAATCACCATCGTTTAATTCAGGGGGCTTCTTTTGTTCTTCCGACCTGGACTGTAATTTCAACAGATGCAAGTCTCACAGGTTGGGGAGCTGTGTGGGGATCTCTGACGGCACAAGGAGTTTGGGAATCTCAGGAGGTGAGATTACCGATCAATATTTTGGAACTCCGTGCAATTTTCAGAGCTCTTCAGTTTTGGCCTCTTCTGAAGAGAGAATCGTTCATTTGTTTTCAGACAGACAATGTCACAACTGTGGCATACATCAATCATCAAGGAGGGACTCACAGTCCTCTGGCTATGAAAGAAGTATCTCGAATTTTGGTTTGGGCGGAATCCAGCTCCTGTCTAATCTCTGCGGTTCATATCCCAGGTGTAGACAATTGGGAAGCGGATTATCTCAGTCGCCAAACGTTGCATCCGGGCGAATGGTCTCTTCACCCAGAGGTATTTCTTCAGATTGTTCAATTGTGGGGGCTCCCAGAGATAGATCTGATGGCCTCTCATCTAAACAAGAAACTTCCCAGGTATCTGTCCAGATCCCGGGATCCTCAGGCGGAGGCAGTGGATGCATTATCACTTCCTTGGAAGTATCATCCTGCCTATATCTTTCCGCCTCTAGTTCTTCTTCCAAGAGTAATCTCCAAGATTCTGAGGGAATGCTCGTTTGTTCTGCTAATAGCTCCGGCATGGCCTCACAGGTTTTGGTATGCGGATCTTGTCCGGATGGCATCTTGCCAGCCATGGACTCTTCCGTTAAGACCAGACCTTCTGTCACAAGGTCCTTTTTTCCATCCGGATCTGAAATCCTTAAATTTAAAGGTATGGAGATTGAACGCTTGATTCTTGGTCATAGAGGTTTCTCTGACTCCGTGATTAATACTATGTTACAGGCTCGTAAATCTGTATCTCGAGAGATATATTATAGAGTCTGGAAGACTTATATTTCATGGTGTCTTTCTCATCATTTTTCTTGGCATTCTTTTAGAATACCGAGAATTTTACAATTTCTTCAGGATGGTTTGGATAAGGGTTTGTCCGCAAGTTCTTTGAAAGGACAAATCTCTGCTCTTTCTGTTCTTTTTCACAGAAAGATTGCTATTCTTCCTGATATTCATTGTTTTGTACAAGCTTTGGTTCGTATAAAACCTGTCATTAAGTCAATTTCTCCTCCTTGGAGTTTGAATTTGGTTCTGGGAGCTCTTCAAGCTCCTCCGTTTGAACCTATGCATTCATTGGACATTAAATTACTTTCTTGGAAAGTTTTGTTCCTTTTGGCCATCTCTTCTGCTAGAAGAGTTTCTGAATTATCTGCTCTTTCGTGTGAGTCTCCTTTTCTGATTTTTCATCAGGATAAGGCGGTGTTGCGAACTTCTTTTGAATTTTTACCTAAAGTTGTGAATTCCAACAACATTAGTAGAGAAATTGTGGTTCCTTCATTATGTCCTAATCCTAAGAATTCTAAGGAGAAATCATTGCATTCTTTGGATGTTGTTAGAGCTTTGAAATATTATGTTGAAGCTACGAAATCTTTCCGTAAGACTTCTAGTCTATTTGTTATCTTTTCCGGTTCTAGGAAAGGCCAGAAAGCTTCTGCCATTTCTTTGGCATCTTGGTTGAAATCTTTAATTCATCTTGCCTATGTTGAGTCGGGTAAAACTCCGCCTCAAAGAATTACAGCTCATTCTACTAGGTCAGTATCTACTTCCTGGGCGTTTAGGAATGAAGCTTCGGTTGACCAGATCTGCAAAGCAGCAACTTGGTCTTCTTTGCATACTTTTACTAAATTCTACCATTTTGATGTATTTTCTTCTTCTGAAGCAGTTTTTGGTAGAAAAGTTCTTCAGGCAGCGGTTTCAGTTTGAATCTTCTGCTTATGTTTTTTGTTAAACTTTATTTTGGGTGTGGATTATTTTCAGCAGGAATTGGCTGTCTTTATTTTATCCCTCCCTCTCTAGTGACTCTTGTGTGGAAAGATCCACATCTTGGGTAGTCATTATCCCATACGTCACTAGCTCATGGACTCTTGTTAATTACATGAAAGAAAACATAATTTATGTAAGAACTTACCTGATAAATTCATTTCTTTCATATTAACAAGAGTCCATGAGGCCCACCCTTTTTTGTGGTGGTTATGATTTTTTTGTATAAAGCACAATTATTCCAATTCCTTATTTTATATGCTTCGCACTTTTTCTTATCACCCCACTTCTTGGCTATTCGTTAAACTGATTTGTGGGTGTGGTGAGGGGTGTATTTATAGGCATTTTAAGGTTTGGGAAACTTTGCCCCTCCTGGTAGGAATGTATATCCCATACGTCACTAGCTCATGGACTCTTGTTAATATGAAAGAAATGAATTTATCAGGTAAGTTCTTACATAAATTATGTTTTTTGTACAGCAAGGCTACCTTCTACAACCAATTTCATGCATTGTTCCTGTCACTACGGCAGCGTGGTTCTGGTTCGAGTAACTTGAAAAGTCGCTCAGTAGAGAAACTCCATATGAGGAGGTTATGGACAGAGTTCACGCACTTAAATTGGCTAACTCTTTTATTTTAGATGCCGCTTTGCAATTAGCAAAATTAGCGGCGAAAAATTCAGGGTTTGCTATTGTGGCGCGCAGAGCGCTTTGGCTAAAGTCTTGGTCAGCGGATGTGTCATCCAAGACAAAATTACTTAACATTCCTTTCAAAGGTAAAACTTTATTTGGACCTGATTTGAAAGAGATTATTTCAGACATCACTGGGGGAAAGGGCCACGCCCTTCCACAGGATAGGTCTTTTAAGGCTAAAAATAAGCCTAATTTTCGTCCCTTTCGCAGAAATGGACCAGCCTCTAATTCTGCATCCTCTAAGCAAGAGGGTAATGCCTCACAACCCAAACCAGCTTGGAAACCAATGCAAGGCTGGAACAAGGGTAAGCAGGCCAAGAAGCCTGCCACTGCTAACAAGACAGCATGAAGGAGTAGCCCCCGATCCGGGACCGGATCTGGTGGGGGGCAGACTCTCTCTCTTTGCTCAGGCTTGGGCAAGAGATGTTCAGGATCCTTGGGCGCTAGAAATAGTTTCTCAAGGTTATCTCCTGGAATTCAAGGAACTACCCCCAAGGGGAAGGTTCCACAAGTCTCACTTATTCTCAAACCAAATAAAGAGACAGGCATTTTTACATTGTGTAGAAGACCTGTTAAAGAGGGGAGTGATACACCCCGTTCCAATAAAGGAACAAGGAATGGGATTTTATTCCAATCTGTTCGTAGTTCCCAAAAAAGAGGGAACGTTCAGACCAATTTTGGATTTGAAGATCCTAAACAAATTTCTCAGGGTACCATCGTTCAAAATGGAAACTATTCGAACGATCCTACCCACCATCCAGGAAAGTCAATTTATGACTACCGTGGATCTAAAGGATGCGTACCTACATATCCCTATCCACAAGAAACATCATCAGTTCCTAAGGTTCGCTTTTCTGGACAAACATTACCAGTTTGTGGCTCTTCCATTCGGATTAGCCACTGCTCCAAGGATTTTCACAAAGGTGCTAGGGTCCCTTCTAGCGGTTCTAAGACCAAGGGGCATTGCAGTAGTACCTTACTTGGACGACATTCTAATACAAGCTTCGTCCCTGTCAAAGGCAAAGGCTCATACGGACATCGTTCTAGCCTTTCTCACATCTCACGGATGGAAGGTGAACAAAGAAAAGAGTTCTCTGTCCCCGTCAACAAGAGTTCCCTTCTTGGGAACAATAATAGATTCCTTAGAAATGAGGATTTTTCTGACAGAGGTCAGAAAATCAAAACTTCTAAGCTCTTGTCAAGTGCTTCATTCTGTTCCTCGTCCTTCCATAGCGCAGTGCATGGAAGTAATAGGATTGATGGTTGCAACAATGGACATAGTTCCTTTTGCACGAATTCATCTAAGACCATTACAACTGTGCATGCTCAAACAGTGGAATGGGGATTATACAGACTTGTCTCCAATGATTCAAGTAGATCAAAAGACCAGAGATTCACTCCGTTGGTGGCTGACCCTGGACCATCTGTCCCAGGGAATGAGCTTCCGCAGGCCAGAGTGGGTCATTGTCACGACCGACGCCAGTCTAGTGGGCTGGGGTGCGGTCTGGGAATCCCTGAAAGCTCAGGGTCTATGGTCTCGGGAAGAGTCTCTTCTCCCGATAAACATTCTGGAACTGAGATCGATATTCAATGCTCTCAGAGCTTGGCCTCAACTAGCAAAGGCCAAATTCATAAGGTTCCAATCAGACAACATGACGACTGTTGCTTATATCAATCATCAAGGGGGAACAAAGAGTTCCCTGGCGATGAAAGAAGTGACCAAAATTATTCAATGGGCGGAGGATCACTCCTGCCACTTGTCTGCGTTCCACATCCCAGGAGTGGAATATTGGGAAGCGGATTTTCTGAGTCGTCAGACATTTCATCCGGGGGAGTGGGAACTCCATCCGGAAATCTTTGCCCAAATAACTCAATTATGGGGCATTCCAGACATGGATCTGATGGCGTCTCGTCAGAACTTCAAGGTTCCTTGCTACGGGTCCAGATCCAGGGATCCCAAGGCGACTCTAGTAGATGCACTAGTAGCACCTTGGACTTTCAACCTAGCTTACGTATTCCCACCGTTTCCTCTCATTCCCAGGCTGGTAGCCAGGATCAATCAGGAGAGGGCCTCGGTGATCTTGATAGCTCCTGCGTGGCCACGCAGGACTTGGTATGCAGACCTGGTGAATATGTCATCGGCTCCACCATGGAAGCTACCTTTGAGACAGGACCTTCTTGTTCAAGGTCCATTCGAACACCCAAATCTGGTCTCCCTCCAACTGACGGCTTGGAGATTGAACGCTTGATTCTATCAAAGCGTGGGTTTTCAGATTCTGTGATAGATACTCTGGTTCAGGCCAGAAAACCTGTAACTAGAAAAATTTACCATAAAATATGGAAAAAATATATCTGTTGGGGTGAATCCAAAGGATTCCCATGGAATAAGATAAAAATTCCTAAGATTCTCTCCTTTCTTCAAGAAGGTTTGGAGAAAGGATTATCTGCAAGTTCTCTAAAGGGACAGATCTCTGCTTTATCTGTCTTACTACACAAAAGACTGGCAGCTGTGCCAGATGTTCAAGCATTTGTTCAGGCTCTGGTTAGGATCAAGCCTGTTTACAGACCTTTGACTCCTCCCTGGAGTCTAAATCTAGTTCTTTCAGTTCTTCAAGGGGTTCCGTTTGAACCTTTACATTCCATAGATATTAAGTTACTATCTTGGAAAGTTTTGTTTTTGGTTGCAATTTCTTCTGCTAGAAGAGTTTCAGAGTTATCTGCTCTGCAGTGATCTCCTCCTTATCTAGTGTTCCATGCAGATAAGGTGGTTTTGCGTACTAAGCCTGGTTTTCTTCCTAAAGTTGTTTCTAACAAAAATATTAACCAGGAGATAGTTGTACCTTCTTTGTGTCCGAATCCAGTTTCAAAGAAGGAACGTTTGTTACACAATTTGGACATTGTCCGTGCTCTAAAGTTCTATTTAGAGGCTACTAAAGATTTCAGACAAACATCTTCCTTGTTTGTTGTTTATTCTGGTAAAAGGAGAGGTCAAAAAGCGACTTCTACCTCTCTTTCCTTTTGGCTTAAAAGCATTATCCGTTTGGCTTATGAGACTGCCGGACGGCAGCCTCCTGAAAGAATCACAGCTCACTCCACTAGGGCTGTGGCTTCCACATGGGCCTTCAAGAACGAGGGTTCTGTTGACCAGATATGTAAGGCAGCGACTTGGTCTTCACTGCACACTTTTGCCAAATTTTACAAATTTGATACTTTTGCTTCTTCGGAGGCTATTTTTGGGAGAAAGGTTTTGCAAGCTGTGGTGCCTTCCATTTAGGTGACCTGATTTGCTCCCTCCCTTCATCCGTGTCCTAAAGCTTTGGTATTGGTTCCCACAAGTAAGGATGACGCCGTGGACCGGACACACCAATGTTGGAGAAAACAGAATTTATGCTTACCTGATAAATTACTTTCTCCAACGGTGTGTCCGGTCCACGGCCCGCCCTGGTTTTTTAATCAGGTCTGATGAATTATTTTCTCTAACTACAGTAACCACGGTATCATATGGTTTCTCCTATATATATTTCCTCCTGTCAGTCGGTCGAATGACTGGGGTGGGCGGAGCCTAGGAGGGATCATATGACCAGCTTTGCTGGGACTCTTTGCCATTTCCTGTTGGGGAAGAGAATATCCCACAAGTAAGGATGACGCCGTGGACCGGACACACCGTTGGAGAAAGTAATTTATCAGGTAAGCATAAATTCTGTTATTAAACTGTTTTATTTTCAAAAATGAAACATTGTATGCAGAAAGTTTAAGGATACACCGATACTGAGCATTTGCATGAGTACTCGTGCAAAAAGCTCTGATAGCTAAACAGATACTGTAATTCAGAGTAGGCACCTGCCCAAAACAGCAGGTGTCTACTCTGCACTGTTACAGTGCTGTGAAGGAGGGACGCAACGGGAGGGATCTTCTGCACTTAGAGCGTTTCCAGCACACTGCTCCCTCACGCACCTTGTAATGGGGGGTGCTGTGACTGCGCTGGTTCAGACACTCTCAAAATGAACAGCCGTAAGCTCCCTGGTGCTCATTAGCTCCAGCACGGCTGCCCGGAGCACTGAGAGAGCAGTGGGACAGATCTGGGGTTCTCATGTCTCCTAGGAAACAGTTCACACACCCTGCCAGAAGGCAAAGGGGGTGGAGTACACCTGTCACTCCATTCCCTACAAGAGCGCTCTTCGATGATCACATGAGCAGATGCAGCGTATCAGTGTTCAGCATTGATATGGACGGTGCTGCATAGGAGCACATGTTTTGGCTAAGGTGTGTGGTATTAACATAAGGTTATTTAGCATTGATGTGATTTTATCATTTTGCTTTCACTGCTCTACAGAGTAATGAAGTAGTAAAACAACAAATAATTTTAGCTTTGTAAATTTAATTAGCTGATGGACTTTTACTCCATTTATTAGTTTCCCCATAGCTTATATTGTCAGCTCAGACAGTGTGACCAAAAGTTCTAATAAATAACTGAATCGGATTAGTACTTGACAAGTAACTATAAAAGGCTCAGCACAGTGCACAATTAAGAATCTATCCCCGTCTGCAACACTGTTGAACGTAGCATTATTGTTAGGTTCCAAATAGGTCTGTTCCCATGAAAATCTAAAAGGGACAAAAAAACTGCAAAAGAATATCTGGGTATTAGAGAGAGGCATGTTGCATTCCTGCAGTCTTTCTTTTAGGATATTTTTGTGTCCTGATGTCTGTGTGTAAAGACATATATGAAGAATATCTATATGTATGTGTAGCTGTGGGGGGTGAGGTACCCCCAATGTCTGTGATTGCAAGTAGCTGAGTGGTATGAACACAAAGAGGGATGGCACAAAGAGACAGCGTGCTAACCCTCAAAAAGTATGCACATGTAGCCCTGACTAGTGGGCAGTACAAATCCTAACAGGTTTATAAAATATAACTTTTATTAACATAAATTAAAAAGAGTGACATACAAACATTAAAAACGTCACAGACACTGGTTCCAAATGACTATCATTAGATGAAATAGGGGGGTAGTAGTAACAATAGGTTTGGCCTATAGGTAATATTAGTAAGTAATGCCCCTCATAATTGAATCTGGTGTAGCTCAACAAAGAAATAGTGGATCACCCTGTTTGGGTTTATACATCCACAGCTTCAGTATAGTACATAGTGTGCTGTTGGTGTTCACTATTGAGTCCTTGAAAAACTCTGTGTGTTAAGGTAACACTTTGGGCACTCTTGAGGAATGAACCCAATCAAGTGAGATTGAGATTCTCAATTCCTATTCCAATTAAAAAATCAAGTCTTAAGTAAGGTGATATGTTCACTCCATTACTTTACAGTGATCCTAGACTGATAAAAATAATTAAGAACCAATCGGTACTAAGGAACCCAGGTAGAAAATGTAATAATTAGATTTGTAACATTATTGACACACTGTAAGTCAAAGTACCATCAGTTTACAAATAATGAATATCTCTAGGTTCCACACTAACACACTAATAGTGTATCGATGTATATTGTACATTAAGAGATTTCTATATTATAGGGATGTTATCGAAAGTGTTTGATCAGAGTCAGTAAACTGTATTAAAATACCCTTCTTCTATTGCTAGTAGACTCCGTGTATTATCCCGGTATTATTAAAAAAACAGTTGCTATCAGTTATATTCACTTTCAAATAACTAAAGTTCAAGATATAATATAGTTTAAAGTAATGGAGATACCGTCCCTTTAAGTGTACACTAAATAATGAAATCTCATAACTCAAATTAATTCACTCAGGGAGTGTATAGTATAATCAGTTATGTGACACCAATGAACGGTTAGTTATATCCATCTAGTTATGCGACTAGTGTTTCAACCTCAGTTGATATTGAGAGAATTTATAGCTCTTGCTCATCTGTATGTGTGGTAATGTACCCCTATCCACTCTTTATATTAACAAATATCTTTCTTAATTATTTTTGATCAGTCTAGGATCACTATAAAGGAATGGAGTGAACATATCACCTTACTTAAGACTTGATTTTTTAATTGGAATAGGAATTGAGAATCTCAATCTCACCTGATTGAGTTCATTCCTCAAGAGTGCCCAAAGTGTTACCTTAACACACTGAGTTTTTCAAGGACTCAATAGTGAACACCAACAGCACACTATGTACTATACTGAAGCGGGTGATCCACTATTTCTTTGCTGAGCTACACCAGATTCAATTATGAGGGGTATTACTTACTAATATTACCTATAGGCTAGAACTATTGTTACTACTATCCCCCCCCCCCTATTTCATTTAATGATAGTCATTTGGAACCAGTGTCTGTGACATTTTTAATTTCTTTCATGTAATTAACAAGAGTCCATGAGCTAGTGACGTATGGGATATACATTCCTACCAGGAGGGGCAAAGTTTCCCAAACCTTAAAATGCCTATAAATACACCCCTCACCACACCCACAAATCAGTTTTTACAAACTTTGCCTCCAAGGGAGGTGGTGAAGTAAGTTTGTGCTAGATTCTACGTTGATATGCGCTCCGCAGCAAGTTGGAGCCCGGTTTTCCTCTCAGCGTGCAGTGAATGTCAGAGGGATGTGAAGAGAGTATTGCCTATTGAATGCAGTGATCTCCTTCTACGGGGTCTATTTCATAAGGTTCTCTGTTATCGGTCGTAGAGATTCATCTCTTACCTCCCTTTTCAGATCGACGATATACTCTTATATTTACCATTACCTCTACTGATTCTCGTTTCAGTACTGGTTTGGCTTTCTACAAACATGTAGATGAGTGTCCTGGGGTAAGTAAGTCTTATTTTCTGTGACACTCTAAGCTATGGTTGGGCACTTTATTTATAAAGTTCTAAATATATGTATTCAAACATTTATTTGCCTTGACTCAGAATGTTCAACTTTCCTTATTTTCAGACAGTCAGTTTCATATTTGGGATTATGCATTGATTTATCATATTTTTCTTACCTCAAAAATTTGACTTTTTTCCCTGTGGGCTGTTAGGCTCGCGGGGGCTGAAAATGCTTCATTTTATTGCGTCATTCTTGGCGCGGACTTTTTTGGCGCAAAAATTCTTTTCCGTTTCCGGCGTCATACGTGTCGCCGGAAGTTACGTCATTTTTTGACGTTATTTTGCGCCAAAAATGTCGGCGTTCCGGATGTGGCGTCATTTTTGGCGCCAAAAGCATTTAGGCGCCAAATAATGTGGGCGTCTTATTTGGCGCTAAAAAATATGGGCGTCGCTTTTGTCTCCACATTATTTCAGTCTCATTTTTCATTTGCTTCTGGTTGCTAGAAGCTTGATATTTGGCATTCTTTCCCATTCCTGAAACTGTCTTATAAGGAATTTGATCTATTTTGCTTTATATGTTGTTTTTTCTCTTACATATTGCAAGATGTCTCACGTTGCATCTGAGCCAGAAGATACTACAGGAAAATCACTGCCTGCTGGATCTACCAAAGCTAAGTGTATCTGCTGTAAATTTTTGGTAGCTATTCCTCCAGCTGTTGTTTGTAATAATTGTCATGACAAACTTGTTAAAGCAGATAATATTTCCTTTAGTAATGTACCATTGCCTGTTGCAGTTTCCTCAACATCTAAGGTGCAGAATGTTCCTGATAACATAAGAGATTTTGTTTCTGAATCCATAAAGAAGGCTTTGTCTGTTATTTCTCCTTCTAGTAAACGTAAAAAGTCTTTTAAATCTTCTCTCTCTACAGATGAATTTTTAAATGAACACCATCATTCTGATTCTTTGGACTCTTCTGGTTCAGAGGATTCTATCTCAGAGATTGATGCTGATAAATCTTCATATTTATTTAAGATGGAATTTATTCGCTCTTTACTTAAAGAAGTACTAATTGCTTTAGAAATAGAGGATTCTAGTCCTCTTGATACTAATTCTATACGTTTGGATAAGGTTTTTAAAGCTCCTGTGGTTATTCCAGAAGTTTTTCCTGTTCCTAATGCTATTTCTGCAGTGATTTCCAAAGAATGGGATAAATTGGGTAATTCATTTACTCCTTCTAAACGTTTTAAGCAATTATATCCTGTTCCGCCTGACAGGTTAGAATTTTGGGACAAAATCCCTAAAGTTGATGGGGCTATTTCTACTCTTGCTAAACGTACTACCATTCCTACGTCAGATGGTACCTCGTTTAAGGATCCTTTAGATAGAAAAATTGAATCTTTTCTAAGAAAAGCTTATCTGTGTTCAGGTAATCTTCTTAGACCTGCTATATCATTGGCTGATGTTGCTGCAGCTTCAACTTTTTGGTTGGAAACCCTAGCGCAACAAGTAGCAGATCGTGATTCTCATGATATTATTATTCTTCTCCAGCATGCTAATAATTTTATCTGTGATGCCATTTTTGATATTATTAGAGTTGATGTTAGGTTTATGTCTCTGGCTATCTTAGCCAGAAGAGCTTTATGGCTTAAGACTTGGAATGCTGATATGGCTTCTAAATCAACTCTACTTTCCATTTCTTTCCAGGGAAACAAATTATTAGGTTCTCAGTTGGATTCTATTATTTCAACTGTTACTGGTGGGAAAGGAACTTTTTTACCACAGGATAAAAAATCTAAAGGTAAAAACAGGGCTAACAATCGTTTTCGTTCCTTTCGTTTCAACAAAGAACAAAAGCCTGATCCTTCGTCCTCAGGAGCAGTTTCAGTTTGGAAACCATCTCCAGTCTGGAATAAATCCAAGCCTGCTAGAAAGGCAAAGCCTGCTTCTAAGTTCACATGAAGGTACGGCCCTCATTCCAGTTCAGCTGGTAGGGGGCAGGTTACGTTTTTTCAAAGAAATTTGGATCAATTCTGTTCACAATCTTTGGATTCAGAACATTGTTTCAGAAGGGTACAGAATTGGTTTCAAGATGAGACCTCCTGCAAAGAGATTTTTTCTTTCCCGTGTCCCAGTAAATCCAGTGAAAGCTCAAGCATTTCTGAATTGTGTTTCAGATCTAGAGTTGGCTGGAGTAATTATGCCAGTTCCAGTTCCGGAACAGGGGATGGGGTTTTATTCAAATCTCTTCATTGTACCAAAGAAGGAGAATTCCTTCAGACCAGTTCTGGATCTAAAATTATTGAATCGTTATGTAAGGATACCAACGTTCAAGATGGTAACTGTAAGGACTATATTGCCTTTTGTTCAGCAAGGGAATTATATGTCCACAATAGATTTACAGGATGCATATCTGCATATTCCGATTCATCCAGATCATTTTCAGTTCCTGAGATTCTCTTTTCTAGACAAGCATTACCAATTTGTGGCTCTACCGTTTGGCCTTGCTACAGCTCCAAGAATTTTCACAAAGATTCTCGGTGCCCTTCTGTCTGTAATCAGAGAACAGGGTATTGTGGTATTTCCTTATTTGGACGATATCTTGGTACTTGCTCAGTCTTTACATTTAGCAGAGTCTCATACGAATCGACTTGTGTTGTTTCTTCAAGATCATGGTTGGAGGATCAATTTACCAAAAAGTTCTTTGATTCCTCAAACAAGGGTAACCTTTCTGGGTTTCCAGATAGATTCAGTGTCCATGACTCTGTCTTTAACAGACAAGAGACGTCTAAAATTGATTACAGCTTGTCGAAACCTTCAGTCTCAATCATTCCCTTCGGTAGCCTTATGCATGGAAATTCTAGGTCTTATGACTGCTGCATCGGACGCGATCCCCTTTGCTCGTTTTCACATGCGACCTCTTCAGCTCTGTATGCTGAACCAATGGTGCAGGGATTACACGAAGATATATCAATTAATATCTTTAAAACTGATTGTTCGACACTCTCTAACATGGTGGACAGATCACCATCGTTTAATTCAGGGGGCTTCTTTTGTTCTTCCGACCTGGACTGTAATTTCAACAGATGCAAGTCTCACAGGTTGGGGAGCTGTGTGGGGATCTCTGACGGCACAGGGAGTTTGGGAATCTCAGGAGGTGAGATTACGATCAATATTTTGGAACTCCGTGCAATTTTCAGAGCTCTTCAGTTTTGGCCTCTTCTGAAGAGAGAATCGTTCATTTGTTTTCAGACAGACAATGTCACAACTGTGGCATACATCAATCATCAAGGAGGGACTCACAGTCCTCTGGCTATGAAAGAAGTATCTCGAATTTTGGTTTGGGCGGAATCCAGCTCCTGTCTAATCTCTGCGGTTCATATCCCAGGTGTAGACAATTGGGAAGCGGATTATCTCAGTCGCCAAACGTTGCATCCGGGCGAATGGTCTCTTCACCCAGAGGTATTTCTTCAGATTGTTCAAATGTGGGGGCTTCCAGAGATAGATCTGATGGCCTCTCATCTAAACAAGAAACTTCCCAGGTATCTGTCCAGATCCCGGGATCCTCAGGCGGAGGCAGTGGATGCATTATCACTTCCTTGGAAGTATCATCCTGCCTATATCTTTCCGCCTCTAGTTCTTCTTCCAAGAGTAATCTCCAAGATTCTGAGGGAATGCTCGTTTGTTCTGCTAATAGCTCCGGCATGGCCTCACAGGTTTTGGTATGCGGATCTTGTCCGGATGGCATCTTGCCAACCATGGACTCTTCCGTTAAGACCAGACCTTCTGTCGCAAGGTCCTTTTTTCCATCCGGATCTGAAATCCTTAAATTTAAAGGTATGGAGATTGAACGCTTGATTCTTAGTCAAAGAGGTTTCTCTGACTCTGTGATTGATACTATGTTACAGGCTCGTAATCTGTATCTAGAGAGATATATTATAGAGTCTGGAAGACTTATATTTCTTGGTGTCTTACTCATCATTTTTCTTGGTATTCTTTTAGAATTCCGAGAATATTACAATTTCTTCAGGATGGTTTAGATAAGGGTTTGTCCGCAAGTTCCTTGAAAGGACAAATCTCTGCTCTTTCTGTTCTTTTTCACAGAAAGATTGCTATTCTTCCTGATATTCATTGTTTTGTACAAGCTTTGGTTCGTATAAAACCTGTCATTAAGTCAATTTCTCCTCCATGGAGTTTGAATTTGGTTCTGGGAGCTCTTCAAGCTCCTCCGTTTGAACCTATGCATTCATTGGACATTAAATTGCTTTCTTGGAAAGTTTTGTTCCTTTTGGCCATCTCTTCTGCCAGAAGAGTTTCTGAATTATCTGCTCTTTCTTGTGAGTCTCCTTTTCTGATTTTTCATCAGGATAAGGCGGTGTTGCGAACTTCTTTTGAATTTTTACCTAAGGTTGTGAATTCCAACAACATTACTAGAGAAATCGTGGTTCCTTCATTATGTCCTAATCCTAAGAATTCTAAGGAAAAATCGTTACATTCTTTGGATGTTGTTAGAGCTTTGAAATATTATGTTGAAGCTACTAAATCTTTCCGAAAGACTTCTAGTCTATTTGTCATCTTTTCTGGTTCTAGAAAAGGCCAGAAAGCTTCTGCCATTTCTTTGGCATCCTGGTTGAAATCTTTAATTCATCTTGCCTATGTTAAATCGGGTAAGACTCCGCCTCAGCGGATTACAGCTCATTCTACTAGGTCAGTTTCTACTTCCTGGGCGTTTAGGAATGAAGCTTCAGTTGATCAGATTTGCAAAGCAGCGACTTGGTCCTCTTTGCATACTTTTACTAAATTCTACCATTTTGATGTATTCTCTTCTTCTGAAGCAGTTTTTGGTAGAAAGGTACTTCAGGCAGTGGTTTCGGTTTGAATCTTCTGCTTATGTTTTTCATTAAACTTTATTTTGGGTGTGGATTATTTTAAGCAGGAATTGGCTGTCTTTATTTTATCCCTCCCTCTCTAGTGACTCTTGTGTGGAAAGATCCACATCTTGGGTATTCATTATCCCATACGTCACTAGATCATGGACTCTTGTTAATTACATGAAAGAAAACATAATTTATGTAAGAACTTACCTGATAAATTCATTTCTTTCATATTAACAAGAGTCCATGAGGCCCACCCTTTTTTGTGGTGGTTATGATTTTTTTGTATAAAGCACAATTATTCCAATTCCTTATTTTATATGCTTCGCACTTTTTTTCTTATCACCCCACTTCTTGGCTATTCGTTAAACTGATTTGTGGGTGTGGTGAGGGGTGTATTTATAGGCATTTTAAGGTTTGGGAAACTTTGCCCCTCCTGGTAGGAATGTATATCCCATACGTCACTAGCTCATGGACTCTTGTTAATATGAAAGAAATGAATTTATCAGGTAAGTTCTTACATAAATTATGTTGTTTGTATGTCACTCTTTTTAATATATGTTATATTTTATAAACCTGTTAGGATTTGTACTGCCCACTAGTCAGGGCCTAGAGTGCTACATGTGCATACTTTTTGAGGGCTGGCACGCTGTCTCTTTGTGCCATCCCTCTTTGTGTTCATAGTACTTATCTATGCACCAGCACCATTTCCTCTTCACAATTAGGGGTTACATTACAGAATACTCCTACATATTTATCATTTAAAGGGGAAAAGCCAGAGTAGTGCCATTGCTCTTTTGTTGTAAATAAAAGTAGTTGAGTGGTATCTGTGCTTACTACAATTCCAAGTAAGTAAGTAAGCCAGCCTGCACATAAGGGGAGGGAAGGGGAGAAAGAAACAGCTATAGGTAGGGTGAAGAGAGACAGCTATGGGAGGGAGCGACAGCGAGGGGGAGGCAGGGAGAGAGACAGACAGCTATGGGAGGAAGGGAGAAATAGAGACAACTATGGGGAGGGAGAGAGAGACAGGCAGCTATGGGGAGGGAGGGAGACACATAGCTATGGGGGGGTGAGAGAGAGAGAGACAGATAGCTATGGGGAGGGAGGGGGAGGGAGGGAGAGGGAGGGAGAGCTATGGGGAGGGAGGTAAAGACAGACAGCTATGTGAGGGAGGGAGAGAAAGAGATAGCTATGGGTGGGTGGGGAGAGAGACAGCTATGGGGGGAGGGAGTAAAGTATCGGTAATTGGTATCGGCGAGTACTTGAAAAAAAGTAGCGTAAAATGTGTGGAAAAAAAAGCTTAGAAGTATTTTAATAAAAGTTCCAAAAATCTGCAAAATGACTTGCACTTTAGTGTTGCTAAGTGTAGCCTGCTCCACCTCCCTTATCAGTGTTCTAGTCCAAAGCTTGTGGTATCATATAACAAAGTTTGCATGTGAGGATAATTACTTATGCAAGCAAGGGGGTTTGAGGAGGGACAGCAGCTACTGCTATTGTTTGTTGCCAAGAGGCTTGCTCGTTTCCATGGGCATAATGGGGCTTTGTGAAAGCTTTAGCGTTATACTGTGCACTGCTTTAGTCAGGTGCCATGTGACTCTGCCCCCTACCATGCACGTGTGCATTCTGCAGAAGCTATAGCCTGAATAGCACCTTCCATATATGGAAATGCCCAGGGGGGAGCTTGCTACAAACATAACTATGCCTGAATTAAATGGGTTAATGGGGATTTAAACAGAAACCATTTTGCAGGTAAGCTTTGGCTGCATTATATATTTAGAAACTTATGTTAGTTCATACTGTTTTATGTCCCTTTAACATTATGGAAATTACTATAGTACTATGTAAAAAGCTGTGGCTTTATGAGCTACTAACTCAGATGATGCTTATTTTCTTCCCACAGGGAGTGCTGAGGATACATTTTATCGAGGCACAAGATCTGATGGGGAAAGATACCTATATGAAGGGACTTGTGAAAGGAAAGTCTGACCCCTATGGTGTTATCAGAGTTGGCAATCAAGTTTTCCAAACTAAAGTTATCAAAGAAAACCTAAATCCCAAGTGGAATGAAGTCTATGAGGTAGGGGGCGCAAGCTCAGACTGCATTATATACATTGGATTGCTCTGAACATTGTAACAATAGTGGTTTATTGTAACAATAGTGGTTTATGGTTTAATTATTGAATTATTTTTTCTCCAACATAGGTGTGTCCGGTCCACGGCGTCATCCTTACTTGTGGGATATTCTCTTCCCCAACAGGAAATGGCAAAGAGCCCAGCAAAGCTGGTCACATGATCCCTCCTAGGCTCCGCCTACCCCAGTCATTCTCTTTGCCGTTGCACAGGCAACATCTCCACGGAGATGGTTAAGAGTTGTTTGGTGTTTAAATGTAGTTTTATTCTTCAATCAAGAGTTTGTTATTTTAAAATAGTGCTGGTATGTACTATTTACTCTGAAACAGAAAATAGATGAAGATTTCTGTTTGTAAGAGGAAGATGATTTTAGCAACCGTTACTAAAATCGATGGCTGTTTCCACACAGGACTGTTGAGATGAAGTAACTTCAGTTGGGGGAAACAGTGGGCAGACTTTGCTGCTTGAGGTATGACACATTTCTAACAAGACTTGGTAATGCTGGAAGCTGTCATTTTCCCTATGGGAACCGGTAAGCCATTTTCTTAGTTTAGTATAAGAATAAAGGGCTTCACAAGGGCTTTAAAGACTGGTAGACATTTCTTTCATGTAATTAACAAGAGTCCATGAGCTAGTGACGTATGGGATATACATTCCTACCAGGAGGGGCAAAGTTTCCCAAACCTTAAAATGCCTATAAATACACCCCTCACCACACCCACAAATCAGTTTTTACAAACTTTGCCTCCAAGGGAGGTGGTGAAGTAAGTTTGTGCTAGATTCTACGTTGATATGCGCTCCGCAGCAAGTTGGAGCCCGGTTTTCCTCTCAGCGTGCAGTGAATGTCAGAGGGATGTGAGGAGAGTATTGCCTATTGAATGCAGTGATCTCCTTCTACGGGGTCTATTTCATAAGGTTCTCTGTTATCGGTCGTAGAGATTCATCTCTTACCTCCCTTTTCAGATCGACGATATACTCTTATATTTACCATTTCCTCTACTGATTCTCGTTTCAGTACTGGTTTGGCTTTCTACAAACATGTAGATGAGTGTCCTGGGGTAAGTAAGTCTTATTTTCTGTGACACTCTAAGCTATGGTTGGGCACTTTATTTATAAAGTTCTAAATATATGTATTCAAACATTTATTTGCCTTGACTCAGAATGTTCAACTTTCCTTATTTCCAGACAGTCAGTTTCATATTTGGGATTATGCTTTAAATTATCATATTTTGTCTTACCTCAAAAATTTGACTTTTTTCCCTGTGGGCTGTTAGGCTCGCGGGGGCTGAAAATGCTTCATTTTATTGCGTCATTTTTGGCGCGGATTTTTTTGGCGCAAAAATTCATTTCCGAGGTTTCTCTGACTCCGTGATTAATACTATGTTACAGGCTCGTAAATCTGTATCTCGAGAGATATATTATAGAGTCTGGAAGATTTATATTTCATGGTGTCTTTCTCATCATTTTTCTTGGCATTCTTTTAGAATACCGAGAATTTTACAATTTCTTCAGGATGGTTTGGATAAGGGTTTGTCCGCAAGTTCTTTGAAAGGACAAATCTCTGCTCTTTCTGTTCTTTTTCACAGAAAGATTGCTATTCTTCCTGATATTCATTGTTTTGTACAAGCTTTGGTTCGTATAAAACCTGTCATTAAGTCAATTTCTCCTCCTTGGAGTTTGAATTTGGTTCTGGGAGCTCTTCAAGCTCCTCCGTTTGAACCTATGCATTCATTGGACATTAAATTACTTTCTTGGAAAGTTTTGTTCCTTTTGGCCATCTCTTCTGCTAGAAGAGTTTCTGAATTATCTGCTCTTTCGTGTGAGTCTCCTTTTCTGATTTTTCATCAGGATAAGGCGGTGTTGCGAACTTCTTTTGAATTTTTACCTAAAGTTGTGAATTCCAACAACATTAGTAGAGAAATTGTGGTTCCTTCATTATGTCCTAATCATAAGAATTCTAAGGAGAAATCATTGCATTCTTTGGATGTTGTTAGAGCTTTGAAATATTATGTTGAAGCTACGAAATCTTTCCGTAAGACTTCTAGTCTATTTGTTATCTTTTCCGGTTCTAGGAAAGGCCAGAAAGCTTCTGCCATTTCTTTGGCATCTTGGTTGAAATCTTTAATTCATCTTGCCTATGTTGAGTCGGGTAAAACTCCGCCTCAAAGAATTACAGCTCATTCTACTAGGTCAGTATCTACTTCCTGGGCGTTTAGGAATGAAGCTTCGGTTGACCAGATCTGCAAAGCAGCAACTTGGTCTTCTTTGCATACTTTTACTAAATTCTACCATTTTGATGTATTTTCTTCTTCTGAAGCAGTTTTTGGTAGGAAAGTTCTTCAGGCAGCGGTTTCAGTTTGAATCTTCTGCTTATGTTTTTTGTTAAACTTTATTTTGGGTGTGGATTATTTTCAGCAGGAATTGGCTGTCTTTATTTTATCCCTCCCTCTCTAGTGACTCTTGTGTGGAAAGATCCACATCTTGGGTAGTCATTATCCCATACGTCACTAGCTCATGGACTCTTGTTAATTACATGAAAGAAAACATAATTTATGTAAGAACTTACCTGATAAATTCATTTCTTTCATATTAACAAGAGTCCATGAGGCCCACCCTTTTTTGTGGTGGTTATGATTTTTTTGTATAAAGCACAATTATTCCAATTCCTTATTTTATATGCTTCGCACTTTTTCTTATCACCCCACTTCTTGGCTATTCGTTAAACTGATTTGTGGGTGTGGTGAGGGGTGTATTTATAGGCATTTTAAGGTTTGGGAAACTTTGCCCCTCCTGGTAGGAATGTATATCCCATACGTCACTAGCTCATGGACTCTTGTTAATATGAAAGAAATGAATTTATCAGGTAAGTTCTTACATAAATTATGTTTTTTCTGGGCTAAAACGATTACTCTATAAGTATATTTAGTGGATTATAACTATAAATAGTTTTTATAATCTTGGGGATGTATTAAAAAAAACGGCAGGCACTGTATTGGACACCTTTTTCACTGGGGGCCTTTTCTAGTCATAGGCAGAGCCTCATTTTCGCGCCACTAATGCGCAGTTGTTTTTGGAAAGCAAGGCATGCAGATGCATGTGTGAGGAGCTCAGAACCACTGAAAAAGCTTATTGAAGGCGTCATTTGGTATCGTATTCCCCTCTGGGCTTGGTTGGGTCTCAGCAAAGCAGATACCAGGGACTGTATAGGGGTCACGGCTCCGGTTCCGTTATTTTAAGAGTTAAAGCTTTCAAATTTGGTGTGCAATATTTTTAAGGCTTTAAGACACTGTGGTGAAATTTTGGTGAATTTTGAACAATTCCTTCATACTTTTTCACATATTCAGTAATAAAGTGTGTTCAGTTTAAAATTTAAAGTGACAGTAACGGTTTTATTTTAAAACGTTTTTTGTGCTTTGTTATCAAGTTTATGCCTGTTAACATGTCTGAACCATCAGATAGACGATGTTCTGTATGTTCGAAAGCCAAGGTTCCTCCCCATTTAAATATATGTGATGAATGTGACATAGGGTCCAAACAAAGTAGGGACAATGATGCCACTGATAATGATGTTGCCCAAGATGATTCCTCAAGTGAGGGGAGTAAGCATGGTACTGCATCATCCCCTTCTGTGTCTACACCAGTCTTGCCCACTCAGGAGGTCCCTAGTACATCTAGTGCGCCAATCCTCCTTACTATGCAACAATTAACGGCTGTAATGGATAATTCTATTAAAAACATTTTGTCCAAAATGCCCACTTATCAGCGAAAGCGCGATTGCTCTGTTTTAGATACTGAAGAGCATGAGGACGCTGATGATAATGGTTCTGACATGCCCTTACAACAATCTGAAGGGGCCAGGGAGGTTTTCTCTGAGGGAGAAATTTCAGATTCAGGAAAAATTTCTCAACAAGCTGAACCTGACGTTATTACATTTAAATTTAAATTGGAACATCTCCGCGCTCTGCTTAAGGAGGTGTTATCTACTCTGGATGATTGTGACAATTTGGTCATTCCAGAGAAATTATGTAAGATGGACAAGTTCCTAGAGGTCCCGGTGCCCCCCGATGCTTTTCCTATACCCAAGCGGGTGGCGGACATTGTAAATAAAGAATGGGAAAGGCCCGGCATACCTTTTGTCCCTCCCCCTATATTTAAGAAATTATTTCCTATGGTCGACCCCAGAAAGGACTTATGGCAGACAGTCCCCAAGGTCGAGGGGGCGGTTTCTACTCTAAACAAACGCACTACTATCCCTATAGAAGATAGTTGTGCTTTCAAAGATCCTATGGATAAAAAATTAGAGGGTTTGCTTAAAAAGATGTTTGTTCAGCAAGGTTACCTTCTACAACCAATTTCATGCATTGTTCCTGTCACTACAGCAGCGTGTTTCTGGTTCGAAGAACTAGAAAAGTCGCTCAATAAAGAATCTTCGTATGAGGAGGTTATGGACAGAGTTCAAGCACTTAAATTGGCTAACTCTTTTATCTTAGACGCCACTTTGCAATTAGCTAGATTAGCGGCGAAAAATTCAGGTTTTGCTATTGTGGCGCGCAGAGCGCTTTGGCTAAAGTCTTGGTCAGCGGATGTGTCCTCCAAGAACAAATTGCTTAACATCCCTTTCAAGGGTAAAACGCTGTTTGGCCCTGATTTGAAAGAGATTATTTCAGACATCATTGGGGGAAAGGGCCACGCCCTTCCTCAGGATAGGTCCTTTAAGGCTAAAAATAAGCCAAATTTTCGTCCCTTTCGCAGAAACGGACCAGCCTCAAATTCTACATCCTCTAAGCAAGAGGGTAATACTTCTCAAACCAAGCCAGCCTGGAGGCCGATGCAAGGCTAGAACAAAGGTAAGCAGGCCAAGAAACCTGCCACTGCTACTAAAACAGCATGAGGTGTTGGCCCCCGATCCGGGACCGGATCTGGTGGGGGGCAGACTCTCTCTCTTTGCTCAGGCTTGGGCAAGAGATGTTCAGGATCCTTGGGCGCTAGAAATAGTTTCTCAAGGTTATCTCCTGGAATTCAAGGAACTACCCCCAAGGGGAAGGTTCCACAGGTCTCAATTGTCTTCAAACCAAATAAAAAGACAGGCATTCTTACATTGTGTAGAAGACCTGTTAAAAATGGGAGTGATTCATCCTGTTCCATTAGGAGAACAAGGGATGGGGTTTTACTCCAATCTGTTCATAGTTCCCAAAAAAGAGGGAACATTCAGACCAATTTTAGATCTCAAGATTCTAAACAAATTTCTCAGGGTTCCATCGTTCAAAATGGAAACCATTCGAACAATTCTTCCTACCATCCAGGAAGGTCAATTCATGACCACGGTGGATTTAAAGGATGCGTATCTACATATTCCTATCCACAAGGAACATCATCGGTTCCTAAGGTTCGCCTTTCTGGACAAGCATTACCAGTTTGTGGCACTTCCATTCGGATTAGCCACTGCTCCAAGGATTTTCACAAAGGTACTAGGGTCCCTTCTAGCGGTGCTAAGACCAAGGGGCATTGCAGTAGTACCTTACTTGGACAACATACTGATTCAAGCGTCGTCTCTGTCAAAAGCAAAGGCTCATACGGACATTGTCCTAGCCTTTCTCAGATCTCACGGGTGGAAAGTGAACGTAGAAAAAAGTTCTCTATCCCCGTCAACAAGAGTTCCCTTCTTGGGAACAATAATAGACTCCTTAGAAATGAAGATTTTTCTGACAGAGGCCAGAAAATCAAAACTTCTAAGCTCTTGTCAAGTACTTCATTCTGTTCTTCTTCCTTCCATAGCGCAGTGCATGGAAGTAATAGGTTTGATGGTTGCGGCAATGGACATAGTTCCTTTTGCGCGAATTCATCTAAGACCATTACAACTGTGCATGCTCAGACAGTGGAATGGGGATTATACAGACTTGTCTCCGACGATCCAAGTAGATCAGAGGACCAGAGATTCACTCCGTTGGTGGCTGACCCTGGACAACCTGTCACAGGGAATGAGCTTCCGCAGACCAGAGTGGGTCATTGTCACGACCGACGCCAGTCTGGTGGGCTGGGGCGCGGTCTGGGAACACCTGAAAGCTCAGGGTCTATGGTCTCGGGAAGAATCTCTTCTTCCGATAAACATTCTGGAACTGAGAGCGATATTCTATGCTCTTAAAGCTTGGCCTCAACTAGCAAAGGCCAAATTCATAAGGTTTCAATCAGACAACATGACGACTGTTGCATATATCAACCATCAGGGGGGAACAAGGAGTTCCCTGGCGATGGAAGAAGTGACCAAAATAATTCAATGGGCGGAGAATCACTCCTGCCACTTGTCTGCAATCCACATCCCAGGGGTGGAAAATTGGGAAGCGGATTTTCTGAGTCGTCAGACATTCCATCCGGGGGAGTGGGAACTCCATCCGGAAATCTTTGCCCAAATAACTCAATTATGGGGCATTCCAGACATGGACCTGATGGCGTCTCGTCAGAACTTCAAGGTTCCTTGCTACGGGTCCAGATCCAGGGATCCCAAGGCGACTCTAGTAGATGCACTAGTAGCACCTTGGACCTTCAACCTAGCTTATGTATTCCCACCGTTTCCTCTCATTCCCAGGCTGGTAGCCAGGATCAATCAGGAGAGGGCTTCGGTGATCTTGATAGCTCCTGCGTGGCCACGCAGAACTTGGTATGCAGACCTGGTGAATATGTCATCGGCTCCACCATGGAAGCTACCTTTGAGACAGGACCTTCTTGTTCAAGGTCCATTCGAACATCCGAATCTGGCTTCACTCCAACTGACTGCTTGGAGATTGAACGCTTGATTTTATCAAAGCGTGGGTTTTCAGATTCTGTCATTGATACTCTTATTCAGGCTAGAAAGCCTGTAACTAGGAAAATTTACCATAAAATATGGAAAAAATATATCTGTTGGTGTGAATCTAAAGGATTCCCATGGAACAAGATTAAAATTCCTAAGATTCTATCCTTTCTACAAGAGGGTTTGGAGAAAGGATTATCTGCAAGTTCTTTGAAGGGACAGATTTCTGCTTTATCTGTTTTACTTCACAAAAAGCTGGCGGCTGTGCCAGATGTTCAAGCTTTTGTTCAGGCTCTGGTTAGAATCAAGCCTGTTTACAAACCTTTGACTCCTCCTTGGAGTCTCAATTTAGTTCTTTCAGTTCTTCAAGGGGTTCCGTTTGAACCCTTACATTCCGTAGATATTAAGTTACTATCTTGGAAAGTTTTGTTTTTGGTTGCAATTTCTTCTGCTAGAAGAGTTTCAGAGTTATCTGCTCTGCAGTGTTCTCCTCCTTATCTGGTGTTCCATGCAGATAAGGTGGTTTTGCGTACTAAACCTGGTTTTCTTCCGAAGGTTGTTTCTAACAAAAACATTAACCAGGAGATAGTTGTGCCTTCTTTGTGTCCGAATCCAGCTTCAAAGAAGGAACGTTTGTTACACAATTTGGATGTAGTTCGTGCTCTAAAATTCTATTTAGAGGCTACAAAGGATTTCAGACAAACATCTTCTTTGTTTGTTGTTTATTCTGGTAAAAGGAGAGGTCAAAAAGCAACTTCTACCTCTCTCTCTTTTTGGCTTAAAAGCATCATCCGATTGGCTTATGAGACTGCCGGACGGCAGCCTCCTGAAAGAATCACAGCTCACTCCACTAGGGCTGTGGCTTCCACATGGGCCTTCAAGAACGAGGCTTCTGTTGATCAGATATGTAAGGCAGCGACTTGGTCTTCACTGCACACTTTTACCAAATTTTACAAATTTGATACTTTTGCTTCTTCTGAGGCTATTTTTGGGAGAAAGGTTTTGCAAGCCGTGGTGCCTTCCATCTAGGTGACCTGATTTGCTCCCTCCCATCATCCGTGTCCTAAAGCTTTGGTATTGGTTCCCACAAGTAAGGATGACGCCGTGGACCGGACACACCTATGTTGGAGAAAACAGAATTTATGCTTACCTGATAAATTACTTTCTCCAACGGTGTGTCCGGTCCACGGCCCGCCCTGGTTTTTTAATCAGGTCTGATGAATTATTTTCTCTAACTACAGTCACCACGGTATCATATGATTTCTCCTATGCATATTCCTCCTTTACGTCGGTCGAATGACTGGGGTAGGCGGAGCCTAGGAGGGATCATGTGACCAGCTTTGCTGGGCTCTTTGCCATTTCCTGTTGGGGAAGAGAATATCCCACAAGTAAGGATGACGCCGTGGACCGGACACACCGTTGGAGAAAGTAATTTATCAGGTAAGCATAAATTCTGTTTCTTTAATGGATGTCCCTTTTTTTCAATCTTAAAATAAACGTCTTATATTTTTAACAACACTCAAAAGATTTGAAGGGACATAGTATTCAATTTTTTTCTAACATGAACTGATCAGCAGTTATACACATTAAAATTAGTTTTTTTGCACATGAAAGTTTTTTAAATGATTTTTTTTTTTTGCATATAGGTCTTTAGCATTCTGTCTATCTCGCTATCTATCTTATCTACCAATTGTTATAGTTACAACTGCCATAAAGAATACTATTGAATATAATTGTCTTTAGTCTAAAATGTGAATGTAAATAATAATCTTTCATGAACAATACACCAAATACACAGGCTGTGCAGTTCTTAATCTGATTTATCTTTATATCCTTAAAAGGGGGATACTCTTTCCCCGAAACATTCCATTTATACTTTTTTTTAATTTTTTTATTAATTCTTCCTTTTCCAATGATCACAGTGATATTTTATATTTATATGTAGGCTTTGGTATATGAACATCCAGGTCAAGAACTTGAGATTGAACTGTTTGATGAAGACACAGATAAGGATGATTTTTTGGGCAGGTAAAACAGAACTGTTTTAATGTGTACATTTTTTAATTGACTTGATAGTAAGTCCATTGGTTTACAAGGCAAGTTGGGGAAAGCACTGAATGCAGAGCATACATCTATTTATTTTCTTTTACCTGATGCAATCAAAAAGCCTAAGACATAGATGGCATATATTATATATTTTTTATCATGTTGCATATTTAATATATTTGTGTTAAATATATATTAATATTGTATTAGGTTGCAGATGTGTGTGTCTGATTTTGATAATAATGACAAGCAGTTACCATGTTTTGTGGGAATTGATCTGTTTCATATTCCCTAAATGTCCCTTTAAGTAGGACATTTCTTTAAAAAGTCTCTTTATCAGTCTGTTTCATTGTTGTAATAAAATGGACTAAGCAGTGGGTTATACTTGATAATCGAAATTATTGCAATTAACAGAATTTGCTTTCTGCCCCCTCTATGTATTTTTTTTAGTAGAATGGCTTTAAAGACCTTTTTGTTTTGTGTACACATTGTGCTTGTCTGACACTCCCTAGAAAGGCCAAAAAGCACATTCTGTGAACTGCAAATCAAATAGCAGGATTAGGCAATTTGCAGCATTTTGACAACCTAAACTACAGAATTTGCTTTCTGACCTTTTTAGGAAAAGTGGGACAAGCACAATTTTTACACAAAAAAGTTGTTGTTTTTTATATCCTAGTGTAAAAAAAAAATATAATGTTCTATTTCATTTGAGCATTTTATATTTAAGTGAAATTCTGCATAAAAGACAGTCACACTCGCAAAACACAGAATGTAGAACCTGAGCAGTGATTGGAGCATATGTACCTATGCCTTCTCCTGATTGTTATATAGTGTATAGACTGTCTACTTCATTTTCAATGTTAATATGAAATATATTTATAATAATAACAAATATAATAAATACTTTTTGAAATAAAATGTAACAAAATTGATTTTATACTAAAATTACCTTTTAAATAACCTGAATTATTTTTGTATTTCCTTTCATTTTTGATCATAATATATGTGGTTTTCTTTCAGTCTTTTGATTGACTTGGCTGAAGTGGAAAAAGAGCGTGTGGTAGATGAGGTATTCTTTGTTCTCTGTATGTGTTTAAACATTCATTTTTATTTTTAATCCCCACCATATACATTCAGTCAACTTGATCATGCACAGATTTCTATACTACAAGATTTTATCCTACACACCAGTAAGAAACATTCTGCCCTGTTTTATCTCACAGGACAAAAGCCTATTCTTTTAAATAAAGGGATCTAGAAGAGTGCAGCGCACAAAGATATGTGCAACTAATTAGATATTTTTATGTACACTATTTATGTGCCAAAGTAAAGTGTAGAGTAAAAAAACAACAACTTTACAATATTTACTTTCAATATTTAAGGTGTCCCCTTTTCAAGTTATGTAAAACCCTTTTATATAACTGAAAACCATGTGCTATACCTGTCTGCGATATAGAATCACAAATGAGAGAGAGAGGATTTTTTGAGTTAATTGCTTTCATTTGTATAAAATAGACAACAAAGAAACACAATATTAAGCAACAGGAAATGTATTGTTCGAAATTCTGTAAACCGGTAGGAAAAAATATACTTTAACAAATTAAAGTCTAAAAGAATGGAAATTGTAAGTATACCCAACAAGTTTAAGAAAATATATAAAAACACTATTAGTACGTGCTGATATGCCAGGCTGTGATATGGAACTTAAAAAAGAAACCAAGTGCACTTGGACATTTGAGATGATATAACTACAAAACAGTGTAAAATGACAGTGACAAGCCTTGTCTAGTTTTGTTAACAAGTCCATATGAACTCTTCTAAATATGGCAAATGTTATAGTTTAGGCATTGAATTAAAAATGCAGCAAACACTATGTATTCAGAACGTTTTTATGCTCAGAGGACTACAGAACTGCCTTGTAATTACAAGGTGTGTTATGTCTCTGTAACATTAAAGTACAATCTAGGCTGGCATAAGTCACTAGTTAGAAAAGGGTGTTGGGGTCTTTCCAATTAGTGTAGGGGACCTAATTTCAACAAATATCTCTCTGACGGTTGTAAAGATGAATCATTCAATTTAATTTGAATGCAGTTTTTCCATTCTATTTCAAACGACGTTTGCATTCATTGTGAATGATTTTTATAATTGAATCTAAAACCAAATGTAGTTTGAATTGCCTTGTTAAAGGGACATGAAACCCAAAATTTGCCTTTCATGATTTAGGTAGAACATACAATTTTAGTCAACTTTCCAATTTACTTCTATTATCTAATTTGCTTCATGCCCTTGAAATGCTATGTTGGAAAGCATATCCAGATTGGCTCAGGAACTTGGAGCTGGCTGCAGATTGGTGGATGAACTTCTATGCCCATTTTAATTGGCTTACAAATGTGTTCAGCTTTCTCCCAGGAGTGCTTTGCTGTTTCTTCAATAAAATATACCAGGCAAATAAATCAAAATTGATTAGAGAAGTAAATTGGAAAGTTGTTTAATAATGTATAATCTATCTGAATCGTGAAAGAAAAATTTTGGGTTTCATGTCCCTTTAAGTCTTATGGGTGTTGCTGTGGAAGCCTTGCTTTTTAATAAAGTGTACATCAAGGGATCAATGTACTAAGCCTCATAAGCTGTTTTTGGCTCCTTACGGGGCGGGCCTGCTTTCTGCAATGTAACAAGCAGCACTTACCAGACAGCTCCTTCTTACACTCTTCGCCACCTCTGAGATGGAATATAGAAATCGCCCAAACACTTTTGCTCTAAATGATTGACAGGCTATTTTCTCAAGCGATTGGTCACACGACAGAAGGGGGCAGTTTTACTCATGTGAGTGTGTAATGATACAGCTAGGAAGCGGATGTACAATGTCTGCTGCCCGTTCAATGTAAAGCTTTTGAGAATCTTGCCAACAGCAGCTTTAATACAGGGGGCCCTAAATCTTAACTTAGTATCCTCAGACGACACATTTGTAGGATTAGAGCAGGACTTAAAGGAGCAGTGGCTTTAGAGAGTTTTTATCTTTACTTTTCGCTCACAACTTTCTACATTATTTGACACAACTTTTTATATACCTTTCTTTGACTCCTGGAAATGTGTGTCTAGCTCCGTAATAATGTGGTGGCTGCCCTACTTTCATTTATGAATGAGAGTTCTCTGGTTTACAAAGTGAAGCCTTTCATTCTTGTACAATTTAATTTTTTACATGTTTAATTTCTTCTATGTATAACCTGTTAATATTATTCTTGCAGTGGTTCACATTAGACGAGGCTACTACAGGGAAACTCCATTTAAAACTGGAGTGGCTCAGCCCAAAGTCAACGGCTGCAAATCTTGACCAGGTATGTTTTATAAATTATGGTCTTAGAATATTGCAAAAGAAAATTGGGATTTGTATGCATGATATAAAGTCACTAATTATTTATATCACAGTCTCATATATTTCTACTGTACCCACCTCTACTTAAAGGGACATTAAACACTTTGAGATGGTAATATAAAATTATAAATTGTATATAATAAAACAGCTCTGCAATATACTTTCATTATTTATTTTGTCCTCTTTGCCTGTAATTCCATTCTGAATTTGTGAGCTTTTCAGTTCCTGTTAGAAATGGAAGTGCAGAACATTGTTAAATCCAGCACAACCATTGGCTGCACACTCTAGTGACCTATGTATAACTGTCCCTAATTGGCCACAGCAGAGAAGGTAACACAAGACAACATGGCAGCTCCCAGTGTTTTATAGACACTAAAACTTTACACTTATTTTGTCACTTTTTAAACAACTAATGAAACTTTAAACATTACATCTACATGTTAGTCATGGACTAATCTTTTCTTTGAATGCATCATTCTATCTGGCATGTATTTAGTGTTTAATGTCCCTTTAAGATGCTTGAGTCAGTTGAGTTTCTACTTATTAGTAGTAAAGTAGGAGATCCATTCCAACAGAAGGTTGTTTCTTTTTCAAGAAAATAACTGCTACATAGAAGAGCCTTTCTCTTGTTAAGTGTGTTCAGTCCACGGGTCATCCATTACTTATGGGATATATTCTCCTTCCCAACAGGAAGTTGCAAGAGGATCACCCAAGCAGATCTGCTATATAGCTCCTTCCCTCACATGTCATATCCAGTCATTCTCTTGCAACCCTCAACAAAGAAGGAGGTCGCGAGAGGAGTTGGAGTTTTTTACTTAATTATTCTTCAATCAAAAGTTTATTTTAAATGGCACCGGAGTGTGCTATTTTTCTATCTCAGGCAGTATTTGGAAGAAGAATATGCCTGCGTTTTCTATGATCTTAGCAGACGTAACTAAGATCCACTGGCTGTTCTCGATATTCTGAGGAGTGGGGTAACTTCAGAAAATGGGAATAGCATGCGGGGTCCCCCGCAAATGAGGTATGTGCAGTACAATATTTTCTGGGAATGGAATTGACTAAGAAAACACTGCTGTTACCCATATGATGTAAGTACAGCCTTAAATGCAGTAGTAGCGACTGGTATCAGGCTGATAAATGTATGCGCAGTTGAGTTATTTTCTAGGGACTAGAATTTGACTGAGAAAATACTGTTATACTGAAATAATGCTTAAGCCTTATCTGCAGTAGAAGCGACTGGTAGCAGGCTTAGTGATAACTTTGCATGACATTGAAAAAGTTTGTTTTTAAAACGTTTACTGGCATGTTATTCGTTTTGTGAGGTACTTTGGTGATAAATCCTTTTTGGGCATGATTTTTTTCCACATGGCTAACGTATTTTTCTGCATAGAAACCGTTATATCAGGTCTCCCACTGTTGTAATTTGAGTGGGAGGGGCCTTTTTTAGCACCTTGTTGCGCAGTTAAAATTCTAGCACAGTCTTCCTGCTTCTTCCTCCTTGATCCAGGACGTCTCTAGAGAGCTCAGGGGTTTTCAAAATTCGTTTTTGAGGGAGGTAATCAGTCACAGCAGACCTGTGACAGTGTGTTTGACTGTGATAAAAGCGTTAAATCTTAATTTGATATCCGTTTTTGGGTATTGAGGGGTTAATCATCCTTTTGCTAATGGGTGCAATCCTCTGCTAATTAATACATTTACCGTTAAGAATTGTTGACTATAACTGAATTAGTTCATTGTTATTCAACTGTGTTTTTGATAAGCGCTGCAGCGTTTTTTATATTGCTTGTAAACTTATTGAAAGTAATTTCCAAGCTTGCTAGCTTCATTGCTAGTCTGTTTCAACATGTCTGATACAGAGGAATCTGCTTGTTCATTATGTTTAAAAGCCGATGTGGAGCCCAATAGAAATATGTGTACCAACTGTATTGATATTACTTTAAATAAAAGTCAATCTTTACCGATAAAGAAATTATCACCAGACAACGAGGGGGAAGTTATGCCGTCTAACTCTCCTCACGTGTCAGTACCTTCGTCTCCCGCTCGGGAGGTGCGTGAGATTGTGGCGCCAAGTACATCAAGGCCCTTACAAATCACTTTACATGATATGGCTAATGTTATGAAAGAAGTATTATCCAATCTGCCCGAGTTAAGAGGCAAGCGCGATAGCTCTGGGTTAAGGACAGAGCGCGCCGATGACACGAGAGCCATGTCTGATACTGCGTCACAGTTTGCAGAACATGAGGACGGAGAGCTTCATTCTGTGGGTGACGGTTCTGATTCAGGGAGACCGGATTCAGAAATTTTAAATTTAAGCTTGAGAACCTCCGCGTGTTGCTAGGGGAGGTGTTAGCGGCTCTGAATGATTGTGACACGGTGGCAATCCCAGAGAAATTATGTAGGCTTGATAAATACTATGCGATACCGGTGCATACTGACGTTTTTCCTATACCAAAAAGGCTTACAGAGATTATTAGCAAGGAGTAGGATAGACCTGGTGTGCCCTTTTCCCCTCCTCCGATATTTAGAAAAATGTTCCCTATAAACGCCGCCACACGAGACTTATGGCAGACGGTCCCTAAGGTGGAGGGAGCAGTTTCTACTTTAGCCAAGCGTACCACTATCCCGGTGGAGGATAGCTGTGCTTTCTCAGATCCAATGGATAAAAAATTAGAGGGTTACCTTAAGAAAATGTTTGTTCAACAAGGTTTTATATTACAGCCTCTTGCATGCATTGCGCCTGTCACTGCTGCAGCGGCATTCTGGTTTGAGTCTCTGGAAGAGGCGATTCGCACAGCACCATTGGATGAGACTTTGAGCAAGCTTAGAACGCTTAAGCTAGCTAATGCGTTTGTTTCGGATACCGTAGTGCATTTAACCAAACTTACGGCTAAGAATTCCGGATTCGCCATACAGGCGCGCAGAGCGCTATGGCTTAAATCCTGGTCAGCAGATGTAACTTCTAAATCTAAACTACTGAATATTCCTTTCAAAGGGCAGACCTTATTCGGGCCCGGCTTGAAGGAAATTATTGCTGACATTACTGGAGGTAAGGGCCACACCCTTCCTCAGGACAGGGCCAAATCAAAGTCCAAACAGTCTAATTTTCGTGCCTTTCGTAATTTCAAGGCAGGAGCAGCATCAACTTCCTCCGCTCCAAAACAGGAAGGAACTACTGCTCGTTACAGACAAGGTTGGAAAGGCAACCAGTCATGGAACAAGGGCAAGCAGGCCAGAAAGCCTACTTCCGCCCCTAAGACAGCATGAAGACAGGGCCCCCTTTCCGGAGACGGATCTAGTGGGGGGCAGACTTTCTCTCTTCGCCCAGGCTTGGGCAAGAGATGTACAGGATCCCTGGACGTTGGAGATTATATCTCAGGGATACCTTCTAGATTTCAAAACTTCTCCACAAGGGAGGTTTCATCTGTCAAGGTTATCAACAAACCTAGTAAAGAAAGAGGCATTTCTACAATGTGTACAAGACCTCTTAGTGATGGGAGTGATCCACCCAGTTCCGCGAACGGAACAAGGGCAAGGGTTTTACTCAAATCTGTTTGTGGTTCCCAAAAAAGAGGGAACCTTCAGACCAATTTTGGATCTAAAGATCTTAAACAAATTCCTCAGAGTTCCATCTTTCAAAATGGAAACTATTCGGACCATCCTACCCATGATCCAAGAGGGTTAGTACATGACCACAGTGGACTTAAAGGATGCCTACCTTCACATACCGATTCACAAAGATCATTATCGGTACCTAAGGTTTGCCTTTCTAGACAGGCATTACCAGTTTGTAGCTCTTCCCTTCGGGTTAGCTACGGCTCCGAGAATTTTTACAAAGGTTCTGGGTTCGCTTCTGGCGGTACTAAGACCGCGAGGCATAGCGGTGGCTCCGTACCTAGACGACATTCTGATACAAGAGTCAAGTTTTCAAAATGCAAAGTCTCATACAGAGATAGTTCTAGCATTTCTGAGGTTGCATGGGTGGAAAGTGAACATGGAAAAGAGTTCTCTGTTTCCACTCACAAGGGTTCCTTTCCTAGGGACTCTTATAGATTCTGTAGAGATGAAGATTTACCTGGCGGAGTCCAGGTTATCAAAAATTCTAAATGCTTGCCGTGTCCTTCATTCCATTCCAAGCCCATCAGTAGCTCAGTGCATGGAAGTAATCGGCTTAATGGTCGCGGCAATGGACATAGTGCCATTTGCGCGCCTGCATCTCAGACCGCTGCAATTATGCATGCTAAGTCAGTGGAATGGGGATTACTCAGATCTGTCCCCTTTACTGTATCTGGACCAGGAGACCAGGGATTCTCTTCTCTGGTGGTTGTCTCAGGCTCATCTGTCCAAAGGAATGACCTTTCGCAGACCAGATTGGACGATTGTAACAACAGATGCCAGCCTACTAGGCTGGGGCGCAGTCTGGAACTCCCTAAAGGCTCAGGGATCGTGGACTCAGGAGGAGAAACTCCTTCCAATAAACATTTTGGAATTAAGAGCAATATTCAATGCTCTCCTAGCTTGGCCTCAGTTAGCAACACTGAGGTTCATCAGGTTTCAGTCGGACAACATCACGACTGTAGCTTACATCAATCATCAAGGAGGAACCAGGAGTTCCCTAGCGATGTTAGAAGTCTCAAAGATAATTCGCTGGGCAGAGTCTCACTCTTGCCACCTGTCAGCGATCTACATCCCAGGCGTGGAGAACTGGGAGGCGGACTTTCTAAGTCGCCAGACTTTTCATCCGGGGGAGTGGGAACTTCATACGGAGATTTTTGCTCAACTGATTCTTCGCTGGGGCAAACCGGAACTGGATCTCATGGCATCTCGCCAGAACGCCAAGCTTCCGTGCTACGGATCTAGGTCCAGGGACCCGGGAGCGGTGCTGATAGATGCACTAGCAGCCCCTTGGGTTTTCAACATGGCTTATGTGTTTCCACCTTTTCCGTTACTGCCTCGACTGATTGCCAAGATCAAACAGGAGAGAGCATCGGTGATTCTGATAGCGCCTGCGTGGCCACGCAGGACCTGGTATGCAGACCTAGTGGACATGTCGTCCTGTCCACCATGGTCTCTGCCTCTGAGGCAGGACCTTCTAATTCAGGGTCCTTTCAACCATCCAAACCTAATTTCTCTGAGGCTGACTGCATGGAGATTGAACGCTTGATTCTATCGAAGCGTGGTTTCTCTGAGTCGGTTATTGATACATTAATACAGGCTCGGAAACCTGTGACCAGAAAAATTTACCATAAGATATGGCGTAAATATTTATATTGGTGTGAATCCAAGAGTTACTCATGGAGTAAGGTTAAGATTCCTAGGATATTGTCTTTTCTACAAGAGGGTTTAGAAAAGGGTTTATCTGCTAGTTCGCTAAAGGGACAGATTTCTGCTCTGTCTATTCTTTTACACAAGCGTCTGGCAGAGAATCCAGACGTCCAGGCTTTTTGTCAGGCTTTGGCTAGGATTAAGCCTGTGTTTAAAACTGTTGCTCCTCCGTGGAGCTTACAGGGAGTGCAGAATTATTAGGCAAGTTGTATTTTTGAGGATTAATTTTATTATTGAACAACAACCATGTTCTCAATGAACCCAAAAAACTCATTAATATCAAAGCTGAATAGTTTTGGAAGTAGTTTTTAGTTTGTTTTTAGTTATAGCTATTTTAGGGGGATATCTGTGTGTGCAGGTGACTATTACTGTGCATAATTATTAGGCAACTTAACAAAAAACAAATATATACCCATTTCAATTATTTATTTTTACCAGTGAAACCAATATAACATCTCAACATTCACAAATATACATTTCTGACATTCAAAAACAAAACAAAAACAAATCAGTGACCAATATAGCCACCTTTCTTTGCAAGGACACTCAAAAGCCTGCCATCCATGGATTCTGTCAGTGTTTTGATCTGTTCACCATCAACATTGTGTGCAGCAGCAACCACAGCCTCCCAGACACTGTTCAGAGAGGTGTACTGTTTTCCCTCCTTGTAAATCTCACATTTGATGATGGACCACAGGTTCTCAATGGGGTTCAGATCAGGTGAACAAGGAGGCCATGTCATTAGATTTTCTTCTTTTATACCCTTTTTTTTCCAGCCAAGCTGTGGAGTACTTGGACGCGTGTGATGGAGCATTGTCCTGCATGAAAATCATGTTTTTCTTGAAGGATGCAGACTTCTTCCTGTACCACTGCTTGAAGAAGGTGTCTTCCAGAAACTGGCAGTAGGACTGGGAGTTGAGCTTGACTCCATCCTCAACCCGAAAAGGCCCCACAAGCTCATCTTTGATGATACCAGCCCAAACCAGTACTCCACCTCCACCTTGCTGGCGTCTGAGTCGGACTGCAGCTCTCTGCCCTTTACCAATCCAGCCACGGGCCCATCCATCTGGCCCATCAAGACTCACTCTAATTTCATCAGTCCATAAAACCTTTGAAAAATCAGTCTTGAGATATTTCTTGGCCCAGTCTTGACGTTTCAGCTTGTGTGTTTTGTTCAGTGGTGGTCATTTTCAGCCTTTCTTACCTTGGCCATGTCTCTGAGTATTGCACACCTTGTGCTTTTGGGCACTCCAGTGATGTTGCAGCTCTGAAATATGGCCAAACTGGTGGCAAGTGGCATCTTGGCAGCTGCACGCTTGACTTTTCTCAGTTCATGGGCAGTTATTTTGCGCCTTGGTTTTTCCACACGCTTCTTGCGACCCTGTTGACTATTTCTCCAACATAGGTGTGTCCGGTCCACGGCGTCATCCTTACTTGTGGGGATATTCTCCTCCCCAACAGGAAATGGCAAAGAGCCCAGCAAAGCTGGTCACATGATCCCTCCTAGGCTCCGCCTACCCCAGTCATTCTCTTTGCCGTTGTACAGGCAACATCTCCACGGAGATGGCTTAGAGTTTTTTAGTGTTTAACTGTAGTTTTTATTATTCAATCAAGAGTTTGTTATTTTGAAATAGTGCTGGTATGTACTATTTACTCAGAAACAGAAAAGAGATGAAGATTTCTGTTTGTATGAGGAAAATGATTTTAGCAACCGTAACTAAAATCCATGGCTGTTCCACACAGGACTGTTGAGAGCAATTAACTTCAGTTGGGGGAACAGTATGCAGTCTCTTGCTGCTTGAGGTATGACACATTCTAACAAGACGATGTAATGCTGGAAGCTGTCATTTTCCCTATGGGATCCGGTAAGCCATGTTTATTACGATCGTAAATAAGGGCTTCACAAGGGCTTATTAAGACTGTAGACTTTTTTTGGGCTAAATCGATTCATTATTAAAACATATTTAGCCTTGAGGAATCATTTTATCTGGGTATTTTGATATAATAATATCGGCAGGCACTGTATTAGACACCTTATACCTTAGGGGCTTTCCCAAAGCATAAGCAGAGCCTCATTTTCGCGCCGGTGTGGCGCACTTGTTTTTGAGAGGCATGGCATGCAGTCGCATGTGAGAGGAGCTCTGACACTTAGAAAAGACTTTCTGAAGGCGTCATTTGGTATCGTATTCCCCTTTGGGGCTTGGTTGGGTCTCAGCAAAGCAGATACCAGGGACTGTAAAGGGGTTAAAGTTTAAAACGGCTCCGGTTCCGTTATTTTAAGGGTTAAAGCTTCCAAATTTGGTGTGCAATACTTTTAAGGCTTTAAGACACTGTGGTGAAAATTTGGTGAATTTTGCACAATTCCTTCATGTTTTTTCGCAATTGCAGTAATAAAGTGTGTTCAGTTTAAAATTTAAAGTGACAGTAACGGTTTTATTTTAAAACGTTTTTTGTACTTTGTTATCAAGTTTATGCCTGTTTAACATGTCTGAACTACCAGATAGACTGTGTTCTGAATGTGGGGAAGCCAGAATTCCTATTCATTTATATAAATGTGATTTATGTGATAATGACAATGATGCCCAAGATGATTCCTCAAGTGAGGGGAGTAAGCATGGTACTGCATCATTCCCTCCTTCGTCTACACGAGTCTTGCCCACTCAGGAGGCCCCTAGTACATCTAGCGCGCCAATACTCCTTACTATGCAACAATTAACGGCTGTAATGGATAATTCTGTCAAAAACATTTTAGCCCAAATGAACACTTGTCAGCGTAAGCGCGGCTGCTCTGTTTTAGATACTGAAGAGCATGGCAACGCTGATACTAATATCTCTGAAGGGCCCCTAACCCAGTCTGATGGGGCCAGGGAAGTTTTGTCTGAGGGAGAAATTACTGATTCAGGGAACATTTCTCAACAGGCTGAACCTGATGTGATTGCATTTAAATTTAAGTTGGAACATCTCCGCATTCTGCTTAAGGAGGTATTATCCACTCTGGATGATTGTGACAAGTTGGTCATCCCAGAGAAACTATGTAAAATGGACAAGTTCCTAGAGGTGCCGGGGCTCCCAGAAGCTTTTCCTATACCCAAGCGGGTGGCGGACATTGTTAATAAAGAATGGGAAAGGCCCGGTATTCCTTTCGTCCCTCCCCCCATATTTAAAAAATTGTTTCCTTTGGTCGACCCTAGAAAGGACTTATGGCAGACAGTCCCCAAGGTCGAGGGGGCGGTTTCCACTTTAAACAAACGCACCACTATACCCATAGAGGATAGTTGTGCTTTCAAAGATCCTATGGATAAAAAATTAGAAGGTTTGCTTAAAAAGATGTTTGTTCAGCAGGGTTACCTTCTACAACCAATTGCATGCATTGTCCCTGTCGCTACAGCCGCATGTTTCTGGTTCGATGAGCTGATAAAGGCGGTCGATAGTGATTCTCCTCCTTATGAGGAGATTATGGACAGAATCAATGCTCTCAAATTGGCTAATTCTTTCACCCTAGACGCCACTTTGCAATTGGCTAGGTTAGCGGCTAAGAATTCTGGGTTTGCTATTGTGGCGCGCAGAGCGCTTTGGTTGAAATCTTGGTCGGCTGATGCGTCTTCCAAGAACAAGCTACTTAACATTCCTTTCAAGGGGAAAACGCTGTTTGGCCCTGACTTGAAAGAGATTATCTCTGATATCACTGGGGGTAAGGGCCACGCCCTTCCTCAGGATCGGCCTTTCAAGGCAAAAAATAAACCTACTTTTCGTCCCTTTCGTAGAAACGGACCAGCCCGAGGTGCTACGTCCTCTAAGCAAGAGGGTAATACTTCTCAAGCCAAGCCAGCTTGGAGACCAATGCAAGGCTGGAACAAGGGAAAGCAGGCCAAGAAACCTGCCACTGCTACCAAGACTGCATGAAAAGTTGGCCCCCGATCCGGGACCGGATCTGGTGGGGGGCAGACTCTCTCTCTTCGCTCAGGCTTGGGCAAGAGATGTTCTGGATCCTTGGGCGCTAGAAATAGTCTCCCAAGGTTATCTTCTGGAATTCAAGGGACTTCCCCCAAGGGGGAGGTTCCACAGGTCTCAGTTGTCTTTAGACCACATAAAAAGACAGGCATTCTTACATTGTGTAGAAGACCTGTTAAAAATGGGAGTGATTCATCCTGTTCCATTAAGAGAACAAGGGATGGGGTTCTACTCCAATCTGTTCATAGTTCCCAAAAAAGAGGGAACGTTCAGACCAATCTTAGATCTCAAGATCTTAAACAAGTTTCTCAAGGTTCCATCGTTCAAGATGGAAACCATTCGAACTATTCTTCCTTCCATCCAGGAAGGTCAATTCATGACCACGGTGGATTTAAAGGATGCGTATCTACATATTCCTATCCACAAGGAACATCATCGGTTCCTGAGGTTCGCATTCCTGGACAAGCATTACCAGTTCGTGGCGCTTCCTTTCGGATTAGCCACTGCTCCAAGGATTTTCACAAAGGTACTAGGGTCCCTTCTAGCTGTGCTAAGACCAAGGGGCATTGCTGTAGTACCTTACTTGGACGACATTCTGATTCAAGCGTCGTCCCTTCCTCAAGCAAAGGCTCACACGGACATCGTCCTGGCCTTTCTCAGATCTCACGGATGGAAAGTGAACGTGGAAAAGAGTTCTCTATCTCCGTCAACAAGGGTTCCCTTCTTGGGAACAATAATAGACTCCTTAGAAATGAGGATATTTCTGACAGAGGCCAGAAAAACAAAGCTTCTAGACTCTTGTCGGATACTTCATTCCGTTCCTCTTCCTTCCATAGCTCAGTGCATGGAAGTGATCGGGTTGATGGTGGCGGCAATGGACATAGTTCCTTTTGCGCGCATTCATCTAAGACCATTACAACTGTGCATGCTCAGTCAGTGGAATGGGGATTATACAGACTTGTCTCCGAAGATACAAGTAAATCAGAGGACCAGAGACTCACTCCGTTGGTGGCTGTCCCTGGACAACCTGTCACAAGGGATGACATTCCGCAGACCAGAGTGGGTCATTGTCACGACCGACGCCAGTCTGATGGGCTGGGGCGCGGTCTGGGGAGCCCTGAAAGCTCAGGGTCTTTGGTCTCGGGAAGAATCTCTTCTACCGATAAATATTCTGGAACTGAGAGCGATATTCAATACTCTCAAGGCTTGGCCTCAGCTAGCGAGGGCCAAGTTCATACGGTTTCAATCAGACAACATGACAACTGTTGCGTACATCAACCATCAGGGGGGAACAAGGAGTTCTCTAGCGATGGAAGAAGTGACCAAAATCATTCTATGGGCGGAGTCTCACTCCTGCCACCTGTCCGCTATCCACATCCCAGGAGTGGAAAATTGGGAAGCGGATTTTCTGAGTCGTCAGACATTGCATCCGGGGGAGTGGGAACTCCATCCGGAAATCTTTGCCCAAGTCACTCAGCTGTGGGGCATTCCAGACATGGATCTGATGGCCTCTCGTCAGAACTTCAAAGTTCCTTGCTACGGGTCCAGATCCAGGGATCCCAAGGCGGCTCTAGTGGATGCACTAGTAGCACCTTGGACCTTCAAACTAGCTTATGTGTTCCCGCCGTTTCCTCTCATCCCCAGGCTGGTAGCCAGGATCAATCAGGAGAGGGCGTCGGTGATCTTGATAGCTCCTGCGTGGCCACGCAGGACTTGGTATGCAGATCTGGTGAATATGTCATCGGCTCCACCTTGGAAGCTACCTTTGAGACGAGACCTTCTTGTTCAGGGTCCGTTCGAACATCCGAACCTGGTTTCACTCCAGCTGACTGCTTGGAGATTGAACGCTTGATTTTATCGAAGCGAGGGTTCTCAGATTCTGTTATCGATACTCTTGTTCAGGCCAGAAAGCCTGTAACTAGAAAAATTTACCACAAAATTTGGAAAAAATATATCTGTTGGTGTGAATCTAAAGGATTCCCTTGGGACAAGGTTAAGATTCCTAAGATTCTATCCTTCCTTCAAGAAGGATTGGAAAAAGGATTATCTGCAAGTTCCCTGAAGGGACAGATTTCTGCCTTGTCTGTGTTACTTCACAAAAAGCTGGCAGCTGTGCCAGATGTTCAAGCCTTTGTTCAGGCTCTGGTTAGAATTAAGCCTGTTTACAAACCTTTGACTCCTCCTTGGAGTCTCAATTTAGTTCTTTCAGTTCTTCAGGGGGTTCCGTTTGAACCCTTACATTCCGTTGATATTAAGTTATTATCTTGGAAAGTTTTGTTTTTAGTTGCAATCTCTTCTGCTAGAAGAGTTTCAGAATTATCTGCTCTGCAGTGTTCTCCTCCTTATCTGGTGTTCCATGCAGATAAGGTGGTTTTACGTACTAAGCCTGGTTTTCTTCCAAAAGTTGTTTCTAACAAGAACATTAACCAGGAGATTATCGTACCTTCTCTGTGTCCGAAACCAGTTTCAAAGAAGGAACGTTTGTTGCACAATTTGGATGTTGTTCGCGCTCTAAAATTCTATTTAGATGCTACAAAGGATTTTAGACAAACATCTTCCTTGTTTGTTGTTTATTCTGGTAAAAGGAGAGGTCAAAAAGCAACTTCTACCTCTCTCTCTTTTTGGATTAAAAGCATCATCAGATTGGCTTACGAGACTGCCGGTCGGCAGCCTCCCGAAAGAATCACAGCTCATTCCACTAGGGCTGTGGCTTCCACATGGGCCTTCAAGAACGAGGCTTCTGTTGATCAGATATGTAGGGCAGCGACTTGGTCTTCACTGCACACTTTTACCAAATTTTACAAGTTTGATACTTTTGCTTCTTCTGAGGCTATTTTTGGGAGAAAGGTTTTGCAAGCCGTGGTGCCTTCCATTTAGGTGACCTGATTTGCTCCCTCCCTTCATCCGTGTCCTAAAGCTTTGGTATTGGTTCCCACAAGTAAGGATGACGCCGTGGACCGGACACACCTATGTTGGAGAAAACAGAATTTATGTTTACCTGATAAATTACTTTCTCCAACGGTGTGTCCGGTCCACGGCCCGCCCTGGTTTTTTTAATCAGGTCTGATAATTTATTTTCTTTAACTACAGTCACCACGGTATCATATGGTTTCTCCTATGCAAATATTCCTCCTTAACGTCGGTCGAATGACTGGGGTAGGCGGAGCCTAGGAGGGATCATGTGACCAGCTTTGCTGGGCTCTTTGCCATTTCCTGTTGGGGAGGAGAATATCCCCACAAGTAAGGATGACGCCGTGGACCGGACACACCGTTGGAGAAAGTAATTTATCAGGTAAACATAAATTCTGTTTTTGAATGAAACGCTTGATTGTTCGATGATCACACTTCAGAAGCTTTGCAATTTTAAGAGTGCTGCATCCCTCTGCAAGATATCTCACTATTTTTAACTTTTCTGAGCCTGTCAAGTCCTTCTTTTGACCCATTTTGCCAAAGGAAAGGAAGTTGCCTAATAATTATGCACACCTGATATAGGGTGTTGATGTCATTAGACCACACCCTTTCTCATTACAGAGATGCACATCACCTAATATGCTTAATTGGTAGTAGGCTTTCGAGCCTATACAGCTTGGAGTAAGACAACATGCATAAAGAGGATGATGTGGTCAAAATACTCATTTGCCTAATAATTCTGCACACAGTGTAAACTTGGTTCTTAAAGTTCTTCAGGGTGTTCCGTTTGAACCCCTTCATTCCATTGATATTAAGCTTTTATCTTGGAAAGTTCTGTTTCTGATGGCTATTTCCTCGGCTCGAAGAGTCTCTGAGTTATCTGCCTTACATTGTGATTCTCCTTATCTGATTTTTCATTCAGACAAGGTAGTCCTGCGTACTAAACCTGGGTTTTTACCTAAGGTTGTTTCTAACAGGAATATCAATCAAGAGATTGTTGTTCCATCATTATGTCCTAATCCTTCTTCAAAGAAGGAACGTCTTTTGCATAATCTAGACGTGGTCCGTGCCCTGAAGTTCTACTTACAGGCAACTAAAGATTTTCGACAAACTTCTTCTCTGTTTGTCGTTTACTCTGGACAGAGGAGAGGTCAAAAGGCTTCGGCTACCGCTCTCTCTTTTTGGCTTCGTAGCATAATACGCTTAGCCTATGAGACTGCTGGACAGCAGCCTCCTGAAAGAATTACAGCTCATTCCACTAGAGCTGTGGCTTCCACCTGGGCCTTTAAGAATGAGGCCTCTGTTGAACAGATTTGCAAGGCTGCAACTTGGTCTTCACTTCATACTTTTTCCAAATTTTCCAAATTTGACACTTTTGCTTCTTCGAGGCTGTTTTTGGGAGAAAGGTTCTACAGGCAGTGGTTCCTTCTGTTTAATGTTCCTGCCTTGTCCCTCCCATCATCCGTGTACTTTAGCTTTGGTATTGGTATCCCATAAGTAATGGATGACCCGTGGACTGAACACACTTAACAAGAGAAAACATAATTTATGCTTACCTGATAAATTTATTTCTCTTGTAGTGTGTTCAGTCGACGGCCCGCCCTGTCTTTTTTGAGGCAGGTTCTAAATTTTAAATTATAACTCCAGTCACCACTGCACCCTATAGTTTGTCCTTTCTCGTCTTGTTTCGGTCGAATGACTGGATATGACATGTGAGGGGAGGAGCTATATAGCAGATCTGCTTGGGTGATCCTCTTGCAACTTCCTGTTGGGAAGGAGAATATATCCCATAAGTAATGGATGACCCGTGGACTGAACACACTACAAGAGAAATAAATTTATCAGGTAAGCATAAATTATGTTTTTTTGCTACTCTTCAGAATCTTGTAGACCTAAAAGTACTTTCTCCCCCCCCCCATTTTATTTGAAATTTAACTGAACAGTTACAAGTAATCAATAAGTAAAATAGGAACTTATAGAAAGGTGATAATATTGACAATGCTGCCTCTGTAGTAGCTATCATAGTTGATATGAATTTATTTAATGACCATTTGTGCAGCAAATATTGAAAAATAATTTTTAATTTAATATTGGCTTAAATGTTAGTCATGTGGTCCGTGAAATTATCTGGCTGGTGTGCCCACTGGTTTATGATTTATCAATGTATTTAATTGTCTAACAAAATGGGAATATATTTTTGGTATAAACTCTTAGATAGTGCCAATGCAGGTTTTAAGCTGTGAATGGTTATCTTTTATTGAATTCAGTGTTTAAACATCAGTATATCTTTAAATAACCTTAGAAACGTATACTTTGGGTCTTGGCCACACTTTAATAGGACCATCTTGCTGTTACTTAGAAAGATTAAAAAAAATACAGCTGCACATCTCTGTAAAATATGACTTTGTTGTTATGGTGTCCTCCAGGCTCTGGCAAGCGTTCGAGCCGACAAAGACCAAGCAGACGACGGCCTCTCGTCAGCTTTGCTCATTCTTTACTTGGATTCAGGAAGAAATTTGCCCGTAAGTGATCATGTGATTTGCTTCCAGTTCTGTTTTATTTTCAGCCAATTTATTCTTCAAATGAGCTAGACTGACACATCCATTACTTGTATTCATTATGATTCTTTGCCAAAAAAATGTTGAAAGTGTCTAAATGTTTTAGTATCTGTGGGGCTTTAGGAAGTAATATGTTTCCTTAGAGCTTGGTTTAAAATTCTGCTGCCTTTAATAATAAATGATCATTGTCTGCAAGTTGATAACACTAAGTCATAACTCTCATATGTCTCTTTAAAGGGTTATAAAACAGTCTGTTTTATTCTTGTAATAAAGAAACTCTAAGCAGTGGCTTATACTTAATAGAAATTATATTTTAGCTTTTTTTTTTTCAACTTAATTTATGCAGTGTTCATGCATTCCTGTCGCAAGGGGGGCTGGGATCTCTACAGGCAGGCATATGTAGCTTGATGACATAAATCTTCTAGAACAACATGAGCTAGCTTTCCTTTTCAGTGAATGCTAGAGAAAAAAGAAGTCAGTTTCTTACCCATGCTCAGAAGAGGTAGAATGCAACTTAAAGGAAGCAAATTTAATTCAGATAGAGCGTGCAATTTTAACCCCTTAACGACCGAGAATGTACCAGACACGTCCTACATGGGGTGTCAGTTAGTGACCAAGGAGTCCTCTGGGGTTTCAAGCGGTGGAAGCTAAAATGAACCCTACAAGCTCCCTAATTAACCCCTTCACTGCTGGGCATAATACAAGTGTGGTGCACAGCGACATTTAGCGGCCTTCTAATTACCAAAAAGTAATGCCAAAGCCATATACTGTATGTCTGCTATTTCTGAACAAAGGGAATCCCAGAGAAGCATTTACAACCATTTGTGCCATGATTACACTAACTATTTATAAATAATTTTAGTGAAAAACTTAAAATTGTGAAAAAGTGAATATTTTTTTTAATTTGATCACATTTGGCGGTGAAATGGTGGCATGAAATATACCAAAATGGGCCAAGATCAATACTTTGGGTTGTCTACTACACTAAAGATAAAATTAACCCTACAAGCGCTCTAATTAACCCCTTCACTGCTGGGCATAATACACAAGTGGTGCGCAGCGGCATTTAGCGGCCTTCTAATTACCAAAAAGCAATGCCAAAGCCATATATGTCTGCTATTTCTGAACAAAGGGGATCTCAGAGAAGCATTTACAACAATTTGTGCAATAATTGCTCAAGTGTTTTGTAAATAATTTCAGTGAGAAACCTAACGTTTGTGAAAAAGTTTGTGAAAAAATGAACAATTGTTTTTATTTGATCTCATTTGGCAGTGAAATGGTGGCATGAAATATACCAAAATGGGCCTAGATCAATACTTTGGGTTGTCTACTAAAAAAATATATATATACTTGTGAAGGGTTATTCAGGGATTCCTGACCGATATCAGTGCTCCAATGTAACTATCGCTAATTTTGAAGAAAAAAAATTGGAAATAGCAAAGTGCTACTTGTACTTATTGCCCTATAACTTGCAAAAAAAGCAAAGAACATGTAAACATTGGGTATTTCTAAACTCAAGACAAAATTTAGAAACTATTTAGCATGGGTGTTTTTTGGTGGTTGTAGATGTGTAACAGATTTTATCAATTTTTTCATCATATTTTATATTTTTTTATAATAAATTATAAGATATGATGAAAATAGTGGTATCTTTAGAAAGTCCATTTAAAGGCGAGAAAAACGGTATATAATATGTGTGGGTACGAGTAAGAGGAAAATTACAGCTAAACACAAACACTGCAGAAATGTAAAAATAGCCCTGGTCCCAAATGGTCAACAAATGGAAAAGTGTTCTGGTCACTAAGGGGTTAAACAACTTTCTAATTCACTTTCATTATCAAAATGTGTACCGTATTTTTGTATGCACACTTTCTGAAGCACCTGCCCCTACTAAGCATGTGCAATAATTTTAACAGTATATTCATATATTCATTTGTGCAGATGGCTATCCAAGAGAAGGAATTTTGACATTCAGACTCATTTAATGGTCTTTTACATTCAGTGGTTACACTGAGAATTTATAAGTGCTCATTTTACAAGAAAACATGTTGTTTGCTGTTTTTTTAACACAATCTGCTTCTTTTTATGTTTGATTTAACTTTTTTTTATCATATTAGGAGCACTGTTTCATATTTCCTGTTACTTTAAAAAAATGTTTTGATTACCTTTCATCTTACATGATTGTTCTAACAAGATTTGTTAACCGTAGTAAATATTTATTTAGTTTTGATTTCTACTTCCTGCATCTGAGACCTTCAGGGGTGATTTCCTGCATCTGAGACACTCGGGGGGGGGGGGGGGGGGGGGGGATAAGCTATCATGATTATTTGCAGCTTATAAATTTGAAAATGTTTTCAGCAAATGTGAAAGTTACCCTGTGTTTCACAAAGTAGAGACAGAGATCAACAAATCCTAAAATGTTATTACATAATTTGGTTCTAAATGGGGGGTTTTTAATTGCACAGTTGACATTTTCCCTGCATTATAGGTTTCTTTAACCTTTTAACGCCGTTATGCCGTTCTATTCCGTCATATTTACACTGGGCTTTAAAGCCGTTATGACGGAATAGAACGTCATATCAAACGGCTGTCCTGAAGCCTTCTGCGCTTCAAGGACTTGATCGCGGTCTGGAGGGCGTTCCTAGGGTTGTAGGGACGCCCCCCAGATGCGATCCAATAATTGAAATCTCGCGATCGTATGCACGATCGCGTAGTTTCAATTTGTCTACATCGGAACAGGTGTTCCGATGTAGACACTTTAACCCTGTCACGAAAGGGTTAAAGAGCCGTGCAACACCCAAGGATGTAAACATAGGAATGTACACAGTAAAATGGCCCCTCGCAATAGCACATCTCTCTGCCGAGGTGTGAAAAAATGTGAAGAGTATCAGGTTTTTCCATCCCTGTCTCTGATTAGGTCTGAGAGTAATGCAGAATTTCTTTTGATTAAAAAATCACTGGACAAGATAAAACTGTACAAATACAATTTATTAAAACAAATGCTTTTAGCAATTGATATTTATGTTGTTAGAGACCGTAAAACACCTTGTAATTGCAAGACACTTGTGTTGCTGTAGAATAACATATTAGCCAAGTCTAAACATTTTAAAAACAAATTAACATCTTTTTTACTGCAGTTGGTTATCAATAGCTAAAACTCCACCATTTGCCTTGGTGCAGCTAATCTGGGCTTTAGTCAGCAGACAAAAAGGCTAGTCACTCAGTCATAATGTTAGTATAAAATACAATGTTTTGTCATGTTTATCAAAGACAATAAAGGACAGATATGTAGCTGGGTTAGCACCCTCGAGAAGTCAGCAGGAGAATTTCAAGTTCTGAGAATTACAAAATCCTTGGTTTTTCTAAAGCTAAATTACATAAGGGGGGGGGGGGGCAAAATAAATTATATGCATTGCAAAGTATTTAATTATGCTTAACTAAACATTTTATATAAAAATCTCAAGGTGTTTAGAATTTAGTCTTACATGGTAAACATTCATATCGCTTTAAAATAGGCAATTCTATTGTATGTTAAAGGGACAGTCAACTCCAGAATTTTTGTTTAAAAATATAGATAATCCCCTTATTACCCATTGCCCAGTTTTGCATAACCAACATAGTTATAATACACGTTTTACCTCTGATTACCTTGTATTTATGCCTCTGCAAACTGCCCCCTTATTTCAGTTCTTTTGACAGACTTGCATTTTAGCCAATCAGTGCTGACTCGTAGGTAACTTCACGTGTGTGAGCTCAATGTTATCTATATGACACACATGAACTAACGCCCTCTAGTGGTGAAAAACTGTCAATGCATTCAGATTAGAGGCGGCCTTCAAGGTCTAAGAAATTTGCATATGAGCCTACCTAGGTTTAGCTTTCAACCAATTATACCAAGAGTACAAAGCAAAATTGGTGATAAAAGTAAATTGGAAAGTTGTTTAAAATGACATGCCCTATTTGAATCATGAAAGTTTATTTTGGACTTGACTGTCCCTTTAAGTGCAGTTGCTTAATATTTATTACAAAATAATATGCCATTACTTTAGCATAATACTTTCCTAAATTAAAGTTCTTTATTTGTCCTTTTTAGCTCCTTTTAATAATCTGACCTCTTTCCATTAGTAAAACTAGTAAGTGTGAAAATATGACCTAGATTGCTAAGTTTTATAACAATTGCTGCAGTTTTAGAAATGAAACCGGTCTGTGGTTTAAGATACTCGGCAAAGTTGAACAAAGAAGTGAAATAAAATCACAGATTTTGCAACCTCGATCATTTTGACTAATGCTACTCAATGTGGTAAATGTAATGTAATTATTTTAATGTGGTGTTTTTATTGTGATTTAAGTTCTTCATATACATTTGTTCTCAGTGAGCTTTAAGTTACATATTTTATTTATTGTATTCTTAAAGGGACAGTGTACTGTAAAATGTCTTTCCCGTGATGTGTTTCCAGTGATATGATTTTATATATATATATATATAATCTTCGAAAATCATAATTATATTTCTCTGCTTCCCCACACTGGGATTGTGATTTCTTTTGCACCCTCTTGCATATATTGCTTTCTTTTACAAAGATATGACGAGTCCACGGATTTCATCCTTACTTGTGGGATATTAACCTCCTGCTAACAGGAAGTGACAAAGAGCACCACAGCAGAGCTGTATATATAGCCCCTCCCTTCCCCTCCACCCCCAGTCATTCTCTTTGCCTGTGTTATACTAGGAAGAGGTAAAGTGAGGTGCTAGTTTTATTTTCTTCAATCAAGAAGTTTATTTTAAATGGTACCGGTGCGTACTATTTTCCTCAGGGGGTTATGGAAGAAGATTTCTGCCCTGAGGTTGATGATCTTAGCAGTTGTAACTAAGATCCACGCTGGTTCCCACAAGACTTCTGAAGGTAACCATGAGACATCTTCAGTGTGGAGACCGGTTTCATGCTACAAGCAGCATTAAGGTATGTGCAGCCTTTTATTTCTGAAGAGACTTGGTGTATCAGAACTGGCTGGCATTTATTTCCCTATATGGGAATGGGGTAAGCAGTAAACCTGTTTAACAGAAGGGTGTTACTGGAGTCCCTTGTTATTATTTTTTATTTCTGACATAAGGGAGAGGCATAAGGACTTTTAATCATTTAGCTGTTAAACGATTGTTATTTTTTATATGTCCAGCATGACTTGCTGGGATGTGTTTGGGGTGTGTTTTGTGTTCCATTTAGCTGTATGATAAACCGCTTCCCATGCGGTTGTGTTTGGGCCTACTCCAACTTCGGCCATAAGGGGCGGGGCTTGTCTTTGCGCGCTCAGATGCGCACTTCCTTTTGACAGAGGAGCAGCAAGCAGTAACTCCGGTTGCTCCTGGACAGTAGTCTTTGGCTTGGAGTGTTGGCTATTCATTCCAAAGTATCCTGGGGGCAGGTAGGCGCCACAGCAGTGCTGTGGCGAGGTGCAGAGGGTGTTTTCGTGTAAACTGATATATTTTTCACTTTAGAGCCTTATTTTTCACCTTACTCATAGGGTGCAATAATTTTTGGGTATACCAATTAGTTTTAGTGATTTTGGTAACAAATTAACGTTATTTAAGCAGTTTTGGAAAAATTGTTCACTTTTTCTTTCTCAAAGGCGCAGTACACGTTTTTCAAAGTTTTATTTAAAACAATAAATAAAGTGTTTAAACAACTTTTGTGGCTATTATTAGTCTGTTTAACATGTATGACATTGAGGATTCTCATTGTTCTATGTGTTTAGAACTTATTGTGGAACCCCCTCTTACATTGTGTACCTCTTGTACTGAAAGGGCCTTACATTGTAAAGACCATATTTTAGGTCAAGATAGTGTGCCTAAGGATGATTCTCAATCTGAAGAGAATCAGGTTATGCCATCCAATTCTCCCCAAGTGTCACAACCTTTAACGCCCACACAAGCGACGCCAATTACCTCTAGTGCGTCTAATTCCTTTACTCTGCAGGAGATGGCTGCAGTTATGTCAACTACCCTTACAGAGGTATTATCTAAATTACCAGTGTTGCAGGGTAAACGCAGTAGGTCAGGTATTAATGTAAATACTGAATCCTCTGATACTTTATTAGCTATTTCTGATGTACCCTCACAGTGTTCTGAGTTGGGGGTCAGGGAATTGCTGTCTGAGGGAGAAATTTCAGACTCAGGGAATGTTACCTCAGACAGATTCGGACGTTATGTCCTTTAAATTTAAGTTTGAACGCCTCCGTCTGTTGCTTCGGGAGGTCTTAGCGACTCTGGATGATTGTGATCCTATTATGATACCACCAGAGAAATTGTGTAAGATGGACAAATATTTAAAAGTGCCTACTTATACTGATGTTTTTCCGGTTCCTAAAAGAATTTCGGAAATTATTAAGAAGGAATGGGATAGACCAGGTATACCATTTTCTCCCCCTCCTACTTTTAAGAAAATGTTTCCCATATCAGACACCATTCGGGACTTGTGGCAAACGGTCCCTAAGGTGGAGGGATCTATATCTACCCTGGCTAAGCGTACAACTATACCCATTGAGGACAGTTGTGCTTTCAAAGACCCTATGGATAAAAAATTAGAGGGTCTCCTAAAGAAATTGTTTATTAATCAGGGTTTTCTTTTACAACCTACTGCTTGCATTGTTCCAGTAACTACTGCAGCAGCTTTTTGGTTTGAAGCTCTGGAAGAGTCCCTGAAAGTTGAGACTCCGTTAGAGGACATTTTGGATAGAATTAAGGCTCTCAAGTTAGCTAATTCTTTTATTACTGATGCCGCTTTTCAAATTGCTAAATTAGCGGCGAAAAATGCAGGATTTGCTATTTTAGAGCGTTGTGGCTCAAATCTTGGTCTGCCGATGTGTCATCAAAACATAAGCTTTTAGCTATTCCCTTTAAAGGTAAGACCCTTTTCGGGCCAGAATTGAAGGAAATAATTTCTGACATTACAGGAGGTAAAGGCCATGCCCTACCTCAGGATAAGTCTGTTAAGATGAGGGATAAACAGAATAATTTTCGTTCCTTTCGGAATTTTAATGGAGGACCTTCTACTTCCTCTTTTTCCACAAAGCAGGAAGGGAATTTTACCCAATCTAAGTCAGTCTAGAGACCCAACCAAAATTGGAATAAAGGTAAACAATCTAAGAAGCCCGTTGCTGATACTAAGACAGCATGAAGGGGTGGCCCCCGATCCGGGACCGGATCTAGTAGGGGGCAGACTTTCTCTCTTTGCCCAGGCTTGGGCAAGAGATGTTCAGGACCCCTGGGCACTAGAAATAGTGACCCACGGTTATCAATTGGATTTCAAGGATTTTCTCCCAAGAGGGAGGTTTCATCTTTCAAGATTATCTGCAGACCAGATAAAAAGAGAGGCGTTCTTATGCTGTGTAAAAGACCTTGTTACCATGGGAGTAATTTATCCAGTTCCAAAATCAGAACAAGGACAGGGGTTTTACTCAAACCTATTTGTGGTTCCCAAAAAAGAGGGTACTTTCAGACCCATCTTAGACCTCAAGTGTCTAAACAAATTTCTCAGAGTCCCATCGTTCAAGATGGAGACTATACAAACAATTTTACCAATGATCCAGGAGGGTCAATATATGACTACCGTGGACTTGAAGGATGCTTACCTTCATATTCCTATCCACAAGGATCATCATCAGTTTCTAAGGTTTGCCTTCCTGGACAAACATCAGTTTGTGGCTCTTCTCTTCGGGTTGGCCACAGCACCCAGAATCTTCACAAAGGTTCTAGGGTCTCTTTTGGCGGTTCGCAGACCGTGAGGCATAGCAGTGGCGCCTTATCTGGACGATATTCTAAGTCAGGCGTCAACTTATCAACTGACAAAATCTCACACAGACATAGTGTTGTCTTTCCTGAGAACTCATGGTTGGAAGGTGAACATAGAGAAGAGTTCACTTGTTCCACAGACAAGGGTTCCTTTCTTGGGAACTCTGATAGACTCGGTAGCCATGAAAACATTTCTGACAGAGGTCAGAAAATCAAAGATTCTAAATACTTGCCGAGCACTTCAGTGCATTCTTCGGCCATCAGTGGCTCAGTGTATGGTGGTAATTGGATTAATGGTAGCGGCAATGGACATTGTTCCATTTGCTCGCTTTCATCTCAGACCACTGCAACTGTGCATGCTCGGACAGTGGAATGGGGATTATGTAGATTTATTTCCTCAGATAAATCTGGATCAAGAGACCAGAAACTCTCTTCTTTGGTGGTTGTCGCCGGATCATCTGTCCCAGGGGACTTGTTTCCGCAGACCCTCGTGGGTGATAGGGAAAACGGATGCCAGCCTTCTGGCATCTAGGGTGTAGTTTGGAACTCCCTGAAGGCTCAGGGTGTTTGGACTCAGGTGGATTCTCTGCTTCCAATCAATATTCTGGAACTGAGAGCAATATTCAATGCGCTTAAGGTGTGGCCTCAGTTGGCTTCGGCCAAATTCATCAGATTCCAGTCGGACAACATCATGACTGTGGCATATATCAATCAGGGGGGAACAAGGAGTTCCTTAGCGATGATAGAAGTATCCAAGATAATCCGTTGGGCGGAGGCCCACTCTTGTCATCTGTCAGCGATCTACATCCCAGGAGTAGAGAACTGGGAAGCGGATTTTCTAAGTCGACAGACTTTTCATCCGGGGGAGTGGGAGCTTCACCCGGAGGTATTTGCCTCATTGATTCTCAGATGGGGCAGACCGGAATTGGATCTGATGGCATCTCGACAGAATGCCAAGCTTCCAAGATACGGATACCGGTCAAGGGATCCTCAGGCCGAACTGATAGATGCCTTGGCAGTGTCCTGGTTGTTCAGCCTAGCTTATGTGTTTCCACCGTTTCCTCTCCTCCCACGCGTGATTGCTCGAATAAAACAGGAGAGAGCTTCAGTGATTCTGATAGCGCCTGCGTGGCCACGCAGCACTTGGTTTGCGGATCTAGTGGACATGTCCTCTCTGCCACCGTGGAAACTTCCATTGAGACAGGACCTTGTCATTCAAAGTCCTTTTCAAAATCCAAATCTAATTTCTCTGCAGCTTACTGCGTGGAGATTGAACGCTTGATTTTATCGAAGTGAGTATTCTCTGATTCGGTCATCAGTACATTGATACAGGCTAGAAAGCCTGTCACTAGAAAGATCTATCATACGATATGGCGTAAATATCTTTATTGGTGTAAATCCAAGGGTTACTCATAGAGTAAAGTTAGGATTCCTAGGATTCTGTCTTTTCTCCAAGAAGGATTGGAGAAAGGGTTAATCAGCAAGTTCCTTAAAGGGACAAATTTCAGCTTTGTCAATTCTGTTTCACAAACGTTTGGCAAATGTGCCAGATGTTAAGTCTTTTTGTCAGGCTCTATCTAGAATTAAGCCTGTATTTAGACCCATTACTCCTCCCTGGAGTTTGAATTTAGTTCTTCGAGTTCTTCAAGGGGTTCCGTTTGAACCCATGCATTCCATAGATATCAAATTGTTATCTTTGAAAGTTCTGTTTTTAGTTGCTATTTCTTCTGCTTGAAGCGTTTCTGAGCTTTCAGCGCTACAGTGTGATTCTCCTTATATCATTTTTCTTTCTGATAAGGTGGTGTTACGTACCAAACCTGGATTTCTTCCTAAGGTTGTTTCAAATAAGAATATTAATCAGGAAATTGTTGTTCCTTCCTTTTGTCCTAACCCTTCTTCTAAGAAGTAGCGTATGTTGCATAATTTGGATGTGGTCCGTGCCTTAAAGTTTTACTTACAGGCAACTAAGGATTTCCGTCAATCATCTTCATTATTCATTGTTTATTCTGGAAAGCGTAAGGGTCAGAAAGCTACGGCTACCTCTCTTTCTTTTTGGCTGAGAAGTATCATCCGCCTGGCATATGAGACTGCTGGACAGCAGGCTCATTCTACTAGGGCTGTGGCTTCCACATGGGTTTTTAAAAATGATCTGTTGAACAGATTTGTAAGGCTGCGACTTGGTCGTCCCTTCACACTTTTTACAAATTTGATACTTTTGCTTCTTCTGGGGCTGTTTTTGGGAGAAAGGTTCTTAAAGCAGTGGTGCCTTCTGTTTAGGTTCCTGTCTTGTCCCTCCCTTTCATCCGTGTCCTTTTGCTTTGGTATTGGTTTCCCACAAGTAAGGATGAAATCCATGGACTCGTCATATCTTTGTAAAAGAAAAGTAAATTTATGCTTACCTGATTTATTTCTTTTACGATATGACGAGTCCACGGCCCACCCTGTTCTTTTTAATACAGTTTTTCTTTATATTTTTTTGTAAACTTCAGTCACCTCTGCACCTTTTTGCCTTTCCTTTTCTCTTCCTATACCTTCGGCCGAATGACTGAGGGTGGAGGGGAAGGAAGGGGCTATATATACAGCTCTGCTGTGGTGCTCTTTGCCACTTCCTGTTAGCAGGAGGTTAATATCCCACAAGTAAGGATGAAATCTGTGGACTCGTCATATCGTAAAAGAAATTAATTTATCAGGTAAGCATACATTTACTTTTTCTATATCCAGTACTGGTTTCAAAAGGCAAAATCAACAATTTCAAATAAGAATATACCATTGGGAACACATTAAAATACCAGTACACTGTAGCTTTAATATTTTTTGTCACCTGTATTATTTTATTATATCTTGTCCTGCACTGCTTATAGCATTCTTTGCTTTCTTATTGCATTCTCATCTTTCTAAGAGTATCTACGAGGGAAACTTGGGTTGTGGCTCCTTAAAAGAAAGGAAAGCTTCTGGACTGATATTTTGTGAAAACACTTCCTCACTCTATAGAACGTTATTTGTGAGTTCTATGATCTGGCCCTGTTGCTGTAATAAACATGCATGTGTGAATCCAATGCATGTTTTTCAGCGTGTTCCCAACACACTTATCCACTATACAAATGTTTTACAATTCTAATTAAACTCAAATTTTTTTGGATCGTTTATTTTGAAAAAAGTTTTATTAATTTTAGTTCAAAGAAAACATAACAAATTCAGACATGTACAATCAGCATATAAGTATGATAAATACATTTCAAATGTTGTCAGGTTCATATCTCTCTTTAACAGTTTTAAGGTTCAAAAGTTCAGGTGTTCTTACTCTAAAGTCCGTAGGTGTCTTAGATTCTTAGTACAGTTAGCCACAACTCGGAACATAACATATCCTAATTTACAAAATCTAGAACATAAGGGTTAAGTAGTCAACAATCAATGCTTTCAGAATAATACAAGTGGTATACATATACAATGGTTATCCGTTGACAGTTGATCCCGGCTCTCTCCCCATCTCTCTTGTGTCTGTGGGACTAACCCCACATGTCTCTGTAGTTCTTTGCCTGTTGGCTTCATGGTACATAATGAAAGGTTCCCATTGGGCAATAAATTCCTCCTTCGTATTTAAGGTATCTGCTGCTAAACTAGCCATTTCATAGTGGTAAATGATTTTATTCTTAATAAATGTGAAGCTCGGAGGTGTTGTTTTCCAGTATTGAGCAATACAGATTCTGATTACTGTGCAGATGGTCATCACTATTTTTTGGTGTTGTTTTAGAATGTTAGGAATCGGGAAGTGTAGTAATGCCTGCTCGGGGGATAATGTGATGTTCTTATGGAATATTGAACTGAGGTATTCTGAGGTTTTTCCCCATATCTCTCTAGCCCCACTACACTCCCACCACATATGAATATACGTGCCCCTATCATTACAACCTCTGTAACAGGAGTTTATGGAAGGTTTATTCGAGTCTCCATATCTAGTTGGGTAAATGTACCATTTGAACGCTACTTTAAGGTAGTTCTCCTTCAAGATGGCATTGTGTGTAAACGAGAGACCTTTTGCTAGGTTAGTCTTCCAAGTTTCAAGAGGCCAGGTCTTATTTAAGTCTTGTTCCCACTTCACTATATTTGGGGATTTTGTTTCTCTAAATTGGTTATTGAAAGTAGAGTATAGTAGGGAGATTGTCCCATGCGTCATCTCCCCGGACAGGCATATTGACTCAAAAGCTGTACTCACTGACAGTCTCAAGAGCCCTGTTATTTCTCTTGTTCTGGATTTTAGCTGCAAGTAGTGATACCATATATTTCTATTGTGTGGGTCTATGTCTCTATATTGTTCGTATGTGAGGAAGCCTCCATCTATGTATACATCAGCAATCCTATAAAGTCCCTTATTAGCCCATTTGTTTTGTATATTTGACTCTATTGTGGTCTGTGGTAATACTAAGGGAGTCAACCTAGAGTTGTTTTGAACTATGGGGAATTTGGTAATCAGTTTATTCCACAAGAAGATTGTGTGGGATATTGCTACAAATTTAAGTAGTGGAGCGGTACTGAGTTCTTTTGGGGTCCAAAGTAACCTAGAGAGTTGGTTTGTGTTAGCAATCTGTGATTCAATCTCTATCCATAAAGGTTGTGACTTCTGTTTAAACCAATGTGTTGTTTGGGCCATGCGGGCCGAGTAATAGTAGGAGATCAGGTCAGGGAGACCTACGCCTCCCTCCCTTCTATGTGTGCACATGATTCTTTTATTTATTCTGGCCTGTTTCCCCTGCCACATAAAACGCAAGATATCCTTCTGTAGGGCATTAAGTTCTGCTATAGGGACAGTAATTGGTAGGGATCGAAATAAATATAAAAGCTTCGGGAGTAAGGTCATCTTTGTGGATATTATCCTACCATAAAAAGAAATTTTAAGCTTCAACCATTTCGTGATCAGGTTCCTAATGTGTGTATACATTGGGGGGTAATTTGCTTGATATAAGGAATGAATGTCTGCTGTGAGATATATTCCTAGGTATTTAAGTTTTTTCTTCGCCCATGTAAATGAGAAATTAATTTCTAGGAGTTTTTTGGTGTGTTGGGGTAGGTTAATACTAAGCGCTTCACATTTATCTCCATTTATTTTGTACCCCGATAGGGTTCCATATTGGTGCAACATTGCATATAACGGGGGGAGGGAGAGTAGGGGTTTAGTCAAAAATAATATGATATCATCCGCGAATAGCGAGATTTTATATTCCTTGTCTCCCAGTCGTATACCCGCGATGTCAGGATTATTTCTGAACTGGATAGCCAATGGCTCGATACAAAGAGCAAACAGAAGTGGGGACAGGGGGCACCCCTGTCTAGTCCCATTCCTAATCTGTACAAATTTAGATTGATATCCTGATAGTTTAACAAAGGCTGAGGGGTGGGAATATAGCATCGTGAGAGCATCATAGAATGCCCCCGAGATCCCTGTTTTTTCTAGCACCGCAAACATATATTTCCAGTTAATCCTATCGAACGCCTTCTCAGCATCCAAAGAGAGGAGCAGAGAAGGCGTTTTTTCTACTGAGGCCAAATTGATCAGGTCTATTATTTTACGTGTGTTATCTGGGGCTTCCCTATTCCTGATAAAGCCCACCTGGTCCGGGTGAATTAGTCTTTTGAGTATGGGGTTAAATCTATTTGCTAAGATTTTAGTGAAAATTTTGACATCTTGATTTATCAATGAGATGGGTCTATAGTTCTGACAGTGTTGCTTATTCTTTCCTGGTTTTGGGATAACTGCTATTCTTGCCATAAGCATTTCTTTAGGAATTTCTTTCTTTTGCATTATAGAATTAAACATTTGAGAGAGGAGGGGTGTGATTTCCTCTTGAAATATCTTATAAAAAATTCCTGGGTATCCATCCGGACCAGGTGTCTTGGAGCTTTTTAGAGTTTTTATGGTGTTTTTAATCTCTAACTCAGATATGGGTGCGTTTAAGTTGTTGCGTTCTTCCTCAGTGATTGTCGGAAGCTTGCTGGGGCCTAGGAATGAGCTTAAGTCTTTGGAACTATCAATGTCTTTCTTACCTGCGGGAAGGTTATAGAGGGCGCTGTAGTAGTCAGCAAAAGCATTGGCAATCTTAAGTGGGTCATTAGTGTTTTTGTTGTCAGGTAGTTGAAGTTGTGGTACTGTAGTGTTTCTGGTAATTTCTTTAAGTCTATTAGCTAGCATTTTATCGGGTTTATTTCCGTGTATGTAGTAGTGGGTGTTTAGCTGTCTAATTGATCTGACTGCTTCTTTATTTAAGAGCTTATCGAGCTCATCATTTATAGCTTTAAGTTTATTTTTTATTTTTTTGCTGGTATTAGCCGTGAATTGTGTTCGCAGTATATTAGCTTCTGATTGTAATTGTACGAGTTTAGCTTTATTTTGTTTGTTTTGTTTGCTAGCTTCTGCAATTAAGCTGCCTCTAATGTAGGCTTTCAATGCTCCCCAGACAAACGTAGGATTAGAAATGCTGCCTGAGTTAAGTCTTATGAATTCGCTCACTTGATCTCTAATTTTTTGTGAAGTTAAAGCATCTTGTAATAGCTTAGTGTTTAGGGACCAGGATTTGGTTCTGTTTGGGTTTAGTACCCCCGATATGGTGACTTCCACTATAGAGTGGTCAGACCAGGGACAATTCAGGATCTTAGCTGTGGACAAAAGTGGTAGCAGGATTTGGCTTAGAAAAATGTAGTCCAGTCTAGATTGGGTGCCATGCATTGGGGAAAAATAAGTGTAATCTCTAACCTTATCATTCAGGGACCGCCAGCTGTCAATTAAGTTATGATCTAGGGAGAAATCTTTTAAGATATTTACAGAGGAGCTAGGGGGTCGTGATTGTGAAGATTTATTAGTGGACCTGTCTAGTGTCTGGTCTAGAGATAGATTGAAGTCACCCCCCATAATGATTTTGTGTCTTTTCCATTGAGTCAGTAGTTTGCTTAGTTTTGTCAGAAATGATGCCTGATGTTCATTGGGGGCATAGACATTCACTAATAGAATTGGGGTGTTTTGAATTAAGCCTCTCACCACTAGAAACCTTCCTTCTTTGTCTCTAATGATTTCTTCCTCCTTGAAGTTCAGAGAGGAATGTAATAATATAGTTACCCCACATTTTTTCTTCCCACTTACAGCGTGATATTGTGTAGTGTATGATTTATCCCAATACTTGGGAGTGAAATTTCTAGAGAAATGGGTCTCTTGTATCATAACAATATGGGCATGTAATGACTTATAAGTGGTAATTGCTTTTTTCCTCTTGATGTCAGAGTTAAGTCCTCTGACATTGTGTGAGAGAATTTTTATAGACATGTGAAAATACAAAGTATATCAATATCACCTGGCCTATAGAGTGTCACATAGATGATATAGAGAAGATAGTGTATGTTGTTTGTAGTGAGCATGAGAACAATCTGCCTCTTGCAGTTCTGAGGGAGAGAGCCGGGGCCCACCTGAAGCTCAAGTAGTAGCATCGATAGGCTGTACTGGGCAGAAGGCATGCACCTCAGCTTTATGGGAACACCTTGAAAATCTAAATAACAGAGAAGAACCTTTATTAAATAGTACAGATTCATTATGTGGACCACATATGATTGTTGACATATCCGAACATTTAGTACATAAATGAAAAGAAAACAAATAATTTTAAACTGAATGTTAATATCCCCAGCCAGGGATTCTTGTAATAATGAAATGGGTGTAGGGTGGAGGGTGGTGGACCTTATGATATCAAACGCCACTGTGATTTCCAATCTTAGGAGGAATAGGGAGAGGTGGGTAAGGAAGGGTAAGAGGGTTAGGTGAGCTCCAGAAGGGCTCAGTGAGAGAGGATAGCGGGTAGGGGATATGAAGGGATAGCTAAATGGTTGGGGAGTGTTAGAAGTTTGCTGTATATGGGGGGGGGGGTTGGGGAAGGATACCAATAGCCTCAGTTACTCCTGGTCATAGAGGGGATAGGGAGAGGTGGGGGGAGGAAGGGTAATAGGGATAAGTGAGCTTCAAGAGAACTCCAACATTTCCACGCTGTATGGTAGGGTCTAGTGTTGTATGAGAGTGGTATATGCAGAGAGTGCTGTGTGAGGGAAGGGAAGCGAGGAAGGGAGAGGAAGGGGTAGACATATAGGTAGAGAGTATGTCTGTTTTTAGATATTTGTTGCATGAGGGGGAAGGTAGGGAAGGTATGGGGTGAGGGGGGGGAGAAAATTGGATTCAGTGTTAACAACAGTTACATCAACAATAGTAATAACTATCAGAATAACAAAAACAGAAACAGCAACAGCCCCTGAGTGGGTCTAAAACACAGCCCATGGTGGTTACTATTGGGCCTTAGGATCTAACCAATGCCTGTCTAGGAGGCAGTGGGCCTGCTTAAAGACCCCGTCAGGGCAATATGAATTTGTGAAGCCCGAGTATCTCTGGCTATCACATCTCAAGACTAAAGCAAAATAAGTATAGTACTTATCTAGTCCTCTCATTAGGTCAAGTTGGGGAACATTCTTCTTCCATTTGAGATTCAGAGTCCGAATGATTATTTGTCAGATTCTTTAATTTTCTTTGTTTTTTGGGATTGCCCACTGGTGTCCATTCTTTTTGGATAGGTTTCCTCTGTGAAGTCGGGTTAGGTGTAGTTTGTTGAGACTCGAAAGGAATCTCTAGTCTGCGCAGAATAGTTGTTCCTTCACCTAGAGTGGAGCAAGTGTAGGTCATGTTGGCATGCGTAAAAGCCAATTTAAAGGGAAAGTTCCATTTGTATTTTATTTGGGCTTTTGTGAGAGCCAATGTAATGGGTCTGAGTTCTCTTCTTTTCCTTAGAGTGACTGGGGCAACATCTGCATATATTTGTATTACATGACCTTCAAATTTAATCGTTTGTAGTTGTCGTGCCTCCCTAAGGATAAGTTCTTTTACATGAAAATAGTGCATTTTAAGGATTATGTCTCTTGAGGTGGATTGTTGAGGCTTGGTGAGGGCCCTATGTATTCTGTCCATCAGGAGTTTGTCTGTCTCCACATCTGGAACCAGTTGTTGGAAAAGTAAAGTCATGGTGTCATTCAGGTTTTTATAAGACTCTGGTAAATTTCTGATTCGCAGATTAGATCTGCGGGATCTGTTCTCGAGATCTTCTATTTGTTCTTCCAATTTGTGTATGTATTCTTCATGATCAGACATGACTTTCTGTATATTAGGGAGCTCTTCTGCTATTGCGTCTGTTTTCTCTTCTAGTTCCGCTGTGCGGGTACCTATTTCTTTAATATCTTGCCGTAATTCAAACAGTGCAGATTTCAATTCTTCCTGAAAGACAGATTTAATTTGAGAGAGCAGTTCCTTATTTTGATTCTCAGTGGGGAGCGCTGCTGTTGACTCTGACATGCTAGCTTCCAGAGTTTCCCCCTGTGAAGGGGAGCCTTTGTTCAGTTGTTTTTGTTTGAGTTGGGATTTAGAGAGGCATTCCTTGACAGTTTGAGTTTTGTTCTTCATCATGCAGTGTTTATGAGAGTATACCAGATGAGAGTATAGTAAAACAAATGAGAGCTTTAATCAGATGATCCACCCAGAGTTGTCGCTGAAAAAAGTTAATTACTACGTCTAGATCATTTGTTAGGGGGTAATTCCTGCATGTGTGCTTTTTTGCTTTCCTTTTTGGGGGTCCACCCTATTTCCACCCCATCCCACTTAATGTGCATCCATCTTCTGAGCTGTGGGGAAGCTTGTGAAAAGGGAGGGGGGGTCTAGAGTCCGATTATTAGGACTAAACAGCTCCTCAGTTTGGCAACTCTGAACCCTCTATTAACACTCCTAAGGTGATTCCCAAATAAAGTCAGCCTCTTGTGCTTCTTTCTCAGGTTTAGGAGGAATAAATGATGTATCTAGTAGGGGGTAATATGTAAAGGAGCTGTGTCACTCTAAATACAAATTAGATCATGAATAGGATTATTTGAATATGCATACTTTATGCCAGGCCCAGCATCTATGAGAGTCTCCTGCTCAGTTGTACCCGGTGCAAGCTATATACTTATTGGGTTAAGGGTCTGCCTTAAGTTCAGGGTATTGCGCTGTGCAAATAAAAACTTCTTGCTAGCGATCTATTGTGGGTAATGATGTTGACTGGCAGTTTATTATGTAGTTTTTCGTTTTTAGGGCTTTATAATTTGGGAGGATGAGATTAAAATAAATTAGCCCTGTCTTCTTGTCCCCACGTGGGTCTTAGTTCTGAGTACGTGTTATGGGGACCCACGTCCGAATCCGCTATTGTGAGGGGGACCGGAGCAAATCTCTTACTCTTACCTTCCTCCAGGTGCCTTTGCTGGACTATGCTGCCTCCGCTTGTGTCTGCTCCTTCACAGATCAGGACCGCTTTGAGGATGGAGTAGGGCCGCCAACAAGATGGCGGGTTTTCGCGCCACTTTCGTCCCGATCTGTTTCTAATGCGAGGAGCTTTACCCGGTCTGCTGGGACAACCTGTCCGGAGGCCAGCTTTTGTCTCGGTAAGTCCTTAGTGAAGAGGGCGTCCTGGCTATCTGTATTGTAGCGTGTGGTGATCTGAGCTTGTCAGCCGGCAGTCTATGGTCCAATCTGTAGTTTGTTTCCTGCCTTTTGCCTCACAATTTAGACCTCCGGAGCGGAGCCCCGACCCTCCGGAGTGATTCTAGTTGTTTGCCTGCCGGAGGATGTAGTTAAGCTGGTCCGGTCCTCTACCCTCCGCAGCAGCCCAGAGCGGGTCTCGTCTCTCAGCAGAAGGTTTCCTCTTGTTCTTTCTGTTTTTTGGCTTCTCTTGCCTTCTGCTCACAGTTCTCTCAGCTGTGTATGGTCACTATAATATATAAATATATTAACTTGAGATAATAATTTCTGAACTTTGAGGTATATTATTTGTTAAGGGTTGGGAGCTCTCCTCAGGCACGTCCGTTCAGTTCAAGCTCTAGCCCCGCCTCCTCTTGGATCGTTTATTTTTACCTTAAATGTTATTTTTTAGCCGTGGGCTGCTGTTGGAGCTAAAAGCGGCGATCGATTGAATCAAATAAAGGAACTTTCTACATGAAGTATCTTATACTTCATGAATAAAAGTGCCCTTTATTTGTTTCAATAGTAAATCCTAGCCTTTGTAAAACGCTAGGATTTACTTTTACTTTAAGATTTATCATGTCATTATGTTAAATCACTGGTTAAATAGAATACTGTTTGAGCCATTCAAAAGATGATTAATCTGTTGTGCAACACTCTTAAATGATGTTTTTAATCTTTATAAACCAATTCAGATGTAAATGTCAAGTTTATTATTGTTGATGGATATTATCAGTGGGAGTCTCATGTATAGTGATATGACCATGATATGATGGATGTACATCACTCATCTGAACTTTAAAGATTTATCCTTCTTTCCGAAAACATGGAGAGTCCACAACGTCATTCCAATTACTAGTGGGATATTCACTCCTGGCCAGCAGGAGGAGGCAAAGAGCACCACAGCAAAGCTGTTAAGTGTCACTTCCCTTACCCATAACCCCCAGTCATTTTCTTTGCCTCTGTCAATGGAGGAGGTGAAGAATGGATTTTTTTTTCGGGTACTTTTCCCTGCAAGCAAGGATTTGGGTTTAGCTGTGTCCACGTCAATCTCTTGAGTAAGAGTACTGGTGGCTTGTAAGCAGTTAGAAAGTTGTGAGGTAGTCCTTGCTTGGTTCTCTAACATGTCTGCTGCCCTTGATATAGAAAGCCAGAGTTGGTTACTCTGTTCTTTCTTTTTTTGCAGGTCTCTGATAGGAGTATGTGTCCTGTCACGCCTTGTGAGCTGTCTTCCTGCCGGACAGCTGGATTTGCAGGTAAGTGCTTTTGCCTTCTAGGTATTGGATACTTGCACTTGAGAAGATTTTCCTGCAGTAATTATTGGGACATAATTAATCATTTAGGAAGGATTTATTTGGACAGGGTGCAGGCACTTTATGTATGTGTGGAGACGTAAATTCAGGTCACGTTTTTTTTACCAGCCTATTGAAATTCTGGCCATTAGGCGGCCGTCAATCTACGTCATCCGCCTTCCGGATGATCTGCACATGCATTCAAAATTATTTTTGGGTCTTGGAAGACAAGCACGCTCTTGTTTCGCGCATGCCTATTGAAATTATTATTGAATTGGCATAATACGTAAGAGGAGAAGAATGACGCCAGCGCATTGGAAAAGAAGTAGCAGATTACTGCATGTGCATTACTGATAGTAAGCACCGCTATGCCCATGCGCAGTTCAAGCGATCATCGTGAACGTGCTTTGTAGACACGTATAGAGCATGTGGGACTAAGATAAGGAAATGGCTGTTGTCAAGAGTCAGGATAGGAACAGTAGGCAACTATAAAACATCTTTATTATATACATTTATAAGGTATTGGGGGAATTTTTTTAGCAATTTAGTTTGTTAGACTTTACTAATTCATTATTGTATTCAGATAGGTACAACTTTACCTTCACTTTAAGGTAGGGCACCTCAGTCTGCCTGAGGTGTAGAGGCGCCTTTTTCTCCAACATAGGTGTGTCCGGTCCACGGCGTCATCCTTACTTGTGGGATATTCTCTTCCCCAACAGGAAATGGCAAAGAGCCCAGCAAAGCTGGTCACATGATCCCTCCTAGGCTCCACCTACCCCAGTCATTCTCCACGGAGATGGCTTAGAGTTCTCTATCTCCGTCGACAAGGGTTCCCTTCTTGGGAACAATAATAGACTCCTTAGAAATGAGGATTTTTCTGACAGAGGCCAGAAAAACAAGACTTCTAGACTCTTGTCGGATACTTCATTCCGTTCCTCTTCCTTCCATAGCGCAGTGCATGGAAGTGATAGGTTTGATGGTAGCGGCAATGGACATAGTTCCTTTTGCGCGCATTCATCTAAGACCATTACAACTGTGCATGCTCAGTCAGTGGAATGGGGACTATACAGACTTGTCTCCGAGGATACAAGTAAATCAGAGGACCAGAGACTCACTCCGTTGGTGGCTGTCCCTGGACAACCTGTCACAAGGGATGACCTTCCGCAGACCAGAGTGGGTCATTGTCACGACCGACGCCAGTCTGATGGGCTGGGGCGCGGTCTGGGGATCCCTGAAAGCTCAGGGTCTTTGGTCTCGGGAAGAATCTCTTCTACCGATAAATATTCTGGAACTGAGAGCGATATTCAATGCTCTCAAGGCTTGGCCTCAGCTAGCGAGGGCCAAGTTCATACGGTTTCAATCAGACAACATGACAACTGTTGCGTACATCAACCATCAGGGGGGAACAAGGAGTTCCCTGGCGATGGAAGAAGTGACCAAAATCATTCAATGGGCGGAGTCTCACTCCTGCCACCTGTCTGCAATCCACATCCCAGGAGTGGAAAATTGGGAAGCGGATTTTCTGAGTCGTCAGACATTGCATCCGGGGGAGTGGGAACTCCATCCGGAAATCTTTGTCCAAATCACTCAACTGTGGGGCATTCCAGACATGGATCTGATGGCCTCTCGTCAGAACTTCAAAGTTCCTTGCTACGGGTCCAGATCCAGGGATCCCAAGGCGGCTCTAGTGGATGCACTAGTAGCACCTTGGACCTTCAAACTAGCTTATGTATTCCCGCCGTTTCCTCTCATCCCCAGGCTGGTAGCCAGGATCAATCAGGAGAGGGCGTCGGTGATCTTGATAGCTCCTGCGTGGCCACGCAGGACTTGGTATGCAGATCTGGTGAATATGTCATCGGCTCCACCATGGAAGCTACCTTTGAGACGAGACCTTCTTGTTCAAGGTCCGTTCGAACATCCGAATCTGGTCTCACTCCAGCTGACTGCTTGGAGATTGAACGCTTGATCTTATCGAAGCGAGGGTTCTCAGATTCTGTTATCGATACTCTTGTTCAGGCCAGAAAGCCTGTAACTAGAAAGATTTACCACAAAATTTGGAAAAAATATATCTGTTGGTGTGAATCTAAAGGATTCCCTTGGGACAAGGTTAAGATTCCTAAGATTCTATCCTTCCTTCAAGAAGGATTGGAAAAAGGATTATCTGCAAGTTCCCTGAAGGGACAGATTTCTGCCTTGTCTGTGTTACTTCACAAAAAGCTGGCAGCTGTGCCAGATGTTCAAGCCTTTGTTCAGGCTCTGGTTAGAATCAAGCCTGTTTACAAACCTTTGACTCCTCCTTGGAGTCTCAACTTAGTTCTTTCAGTTCTTCAGGGGGTTCCGTTTGAACCCTTACATTCCGTTGATATTAAGTTATTATCTTGGAAAGTTTTGTTTTTGGTTGCAATTTCTTCTGCTAGAAGAGTTTCAGAATTATCTGCTCTGCAGTGTTCTCCTCCTTATCTGGTGTTCCATGCAGATAAGGTGGTTTTACGTACTAAACCTGGTTTTCTTCCAAAAGTTGTTTCTAACAAAAACATTAACCAGGAGATTATCGTACCTTCTCTGTGCCCGAAACCAGTTTCAAAGAAGGAACGTTTGTTGCACAATTTGGATGTTGTTCGCGCTCTAAAATTCTATTTAGACGCTACAAAGGATTTTAGACAAACATCTTCCTTGTTTGTTGTTTATTCCGGTAAAAGGAGAGGTCAAAAAGCAACTTCTACCTCTCTCTCTTTTTGGATTAAAAGCATCATCAGATTGGCTTACGAGACTGCCGGACGGCAGCCTCCCGAAAGAATCACAGCTCATTCCACTAGGGCTGTGGCTTCCACATGGGCCTTCAAGAACGAGGCTTCTGTTGATCAGATATGTAGGGCAGCGACTTGGTCTTCACTGCACACTTTTACCAAATTTTACAAGTTTGATACTTTTGCTTCTTCTGAGGCTATTTTTGGGAGAAAGGTTTTGCAAGCCGTGGTGCCTTCCATCTAGGTGACCTGATTTGCTCCCTCCCATCATCCGTGTCCTAAAGCTTTGGTATTGGTTCCCACAAGTAAGGATGACGCCGTGGACCGGACACACCTATGTTGGAGAAAACAGAATTTATGTTTACCTGATAAATTACTTTCTCCAACGGTGTGTCCGGTCCACGGCCCGCCCTGGTTTTTTAATCAGGTCTGATAATTTATTTTCTTTAACTACAGTCACCACGGTATCATATGGTTTCTCCTATGCAAATATTCCTCCTTAACGTCGGTCGAATGACTGGGGTAGGCGGAGCCTAGGAGGGATCATGTGACCAGCTTTGCTGGGCTCTTTGCCATTTCCTGTTGGGGAAGAGAATATCCCACAAGTAAGGATGACGCCGTGGACCGGACACACCGTTGGAGAAAGTAATTTATCAGGTAAACATAAATTCTGTTTTTTATTTGTTTTGAATATAGCTCTGAGGAGATTAAGTTTTTTTTTATCTTAGTGACAGTGTCATTTTCATATCAGTCATTATTTTAATTATTGGGAATTATTTTACCTATGGACATGGAACAGGAGTCTGCTCCTATGGATACATTTTTATTGTGTCTTGATGCCCAAATTGTGTTACCTATGCAATTTTGTTCTTCATGTTTAGAAAAGACTTTGAAATGTCGTTTTGTTTCTGAGCCTGTCTCTCAGGATGATGCTGTTCAGGCAATGCCACAACTTTCTCCCCTAACATCCCAAGCCTCCACGGCTTCACATACAGTGTCCTGCAGTTCCTCCCAGCCTCCTGGAGGAATTTATTTGCCCTCAGATTTTGCTGCACAGATATCCTCTTTGGTATCAGCGGCTTTATCTGCTTTTCCCATGATGGGGAAGCGCAAGAGGAAATCTAAAAAAAATTCAGAGTGTAAAGTGTCTGTCCCGTCTGCTGCTACGCAGGTTGCCCTCCCTTATAAGTCTGATGAGGAGGATACCTCAGTAGCCTCTGCGGGTGAAATCTCAGATTCGGACTGTATAATTCCTTTGTCTGATGCTGAAGAAGTAAACTTCAGATTTAAGCTTGAACACCTTTGTTTACTATTAAAGGAGGTACTGGCTTCTTTGGACGACTCCGACTCTCCTGTCGCTGTCAACCCTAAGAAATCTAGTAAGCTTAACAAATACTATGATATTCCTTCCTCTGGTAGTGTTTCCTGTTCCAGACCATGTGACAGAGATTATTACACAAGAATGGGACAAGCCAGGCATACCTTTCTCCCCATCTCCCGTCTTTAAAAAGATGTTTCCTGTTGTTGACTCCATTAGAGATTCATGGCGCACGATGCCTAAGGTAGAAGGGGCTATTTCTACCCTGGCTAAGAGAACTATGATCCCTATTGAGGATAGCTGTCCTTTTAAGGATCCCATGGACATCCCATTTTGCCAAGCGTGGATACGAGATGTCCCAGATCCTTGGGCTGTAGACATAGTATCTCAGGGTTACAAAATAGAATTCAAAACTTGTCCTCCCAAGGCCAGACCCTCTCAAGGTTATCTGTGGATCAGGTAAAAGAGAGGCATTCTTACAGTGTGTTCAGGACCTTTCCTCCCTGTGAGTGATTGTTCCAGTTCCAGTATAAGAGAACAGGGTCTGGGATTTTATTCAAACCTGTTTGTGGTTCCCAAAAAAGAGGCAACTTTCCGACCCATTTTAGACCTATACTGTCTCAACAAGTTTCCGTCCTTCAAAATGGAAACCATTCGTTCCATTCTTCCCTTGGTCCAAGAAGGTCAGTTCCTGAGATTTGCTTTTCTAGACATGCACTTTCAGTTTTTTTTCTCTTTCGTTTGGCATTGCCACAGCTCCAAGAATTTTCTCAAAGGTTCTGGGGGCTCTTTTGTCAGTTGTCAGGTCTCGGGGAATTGCGGTGGCACCTTATCTGGATGACATATTGGTTCATGCGCGCCATCTTTTCAACAAGCAAACTCTCATACAGAGATCTTGTTGTTTCTACGTTCCCACAAATGGAAACTGAATCTGGAGAAGGGTTCCCTTGTTCCAGCTACAAGGGTCTGTTTCTTAGGGACCATCTTAGATTCCCTATCTATGACGATTTTTTTGACAGAGGTAAAAAAATCCAAGCTTCTCTCCTCTTGCCTCTCTCTACAGTCTACTGTTCAGCCATCAGTGGCTCAGTGTATGGAAGTAATTGGTCTGATGATCGCTTCCATGGACGATATTCACTTTGCTCGATTCCATTTGTGAGCTCTGTAACTATGCATGCTAAGACAATGGAACAGAGATCATTCAGATCTGTCTCAGAGGATAGATCTGGACCAGTTGACGAGATTCTCTCTCATGGTGGATTTCTCAGGATCATCTGTCTCAGGGCACATGCTTACGGAGACCTTCCTGGGTGATTGTGACCACGGATGCCAGCCTTCTAGGCTGGGGAGCAGTATGGGGCTCGTTAATGGCTCAGGGCCTATGGACTCTGGAGGAGTCTGTTCTCCCCATAAACATCTTGGAGTTGAGTGATCTACAATGCTCTGATGGCTTGGCCTCAATTGTCCTTAGCCCGGTTTATCAGGTTCCAATCGGACAACATCTCCTCAGTGGCTTACAGCAACCACCAGGGGGGAACTCTGAGTTCCTTAGCCATGGAGGTGGCACGGATTATTCAGTGTGCGGAAGCTCACAATTGTTTTCTATCTGCTATCCCCATTCCAGGAGTGGACAACTGGGAGGCGGATTTTCTGAGCAGACAGACATTTCATCCCGGGAGTGGGCTCTTCATCCGGAGGTGTTCTCCAGGCTAACCCTCAAGTGGGGGGTGCTGGAGTTAGATCTGATGGCATCTTGTCAGAACGCCAAGCTTCCAAGGTACGGTTCAAGGTCAAGAGATCCTCAGGCCGCTCCTTCCACGAGTATCAAACAGGAGAGAGTGTCTGTAATTCTAATAGCTCCTGCTTGGACTCACAGTATCTGGTATGCAGACCTTGTGAAGATGTCATCTCTTCCTCCTTGGAGGTTACCTCTGAGGAAGGACCTTCTAACTCAGGGTCCTTTCCTCCATCCAAATCTCGTTTCTCTGAAGCTGATTGCTTGGAGATTGAATACTTCGTTCTGGCTAAGCGTGGGTTTTCTGAATCGGTTATTGATACCATGCTCCAGACTCGCAAGCCTGTTACTCGTAAAATTTATCATAAGGTATGGCGCAAATACCTATATTGGTGTGAATCGAAGGGCTACTCTTGGAGTAGGGTCAGGATTCCTAGAATTTTGTCTTTTCTCCAGGATGGCCTGGAGAAAGGGTTGTCAGTCAGTTCTCTGAAAGGTCAGATTTCTGCATTATCTATTATTTTACATAAGCATCTAGCGGATGTGCCAGATGTTCAATCTTTTTGTCAGGCCCTGGTTAGAATCAGGCCTGTGTTTAAACCGGTTGCTCCTCCTTGGAGCCTTAACCTAGTTCTTAGAGTTTTTCAGCAGGCTCCATTTGAGCCAATGCATTCCATAGATATTAAGCCGTTAACTTGGAAGGTTTTGTTTCTTGTTGCTATTTATTCTGCTCTGAGAGTTTCTGAACTCTCGACTTTGCAGTGCGATTCGCCTTACCTTATTTTTCATGCGGATTAGGTGGTTCTTCATACTAAGTTGGGGTTTCTTCCTAAGGTGGTTTCGGATAGAAATATTAATCAGAAGATTGTTGTTTGTTCTCTCTGTCCTAATCCTTCTGATAAGGAACGTCTGTTACACAACTTGAATGTTGTATGTGCTCTAAAACTCTACCTACAGACTACTAAGGATTTTCGCCAGTCTTTTGCCCTTTTTGTTGGTTTCTCAGGAAAGCGTAAGGGTCAGAAGGCTACTTCTACTTCTCTTTCCCTCTGGTTGAGAAGTAGGATTAGTTTTGCATATGAGACTGCTGGACAGCAGCCTCCTGAGAGAATTACTGCTCATTCCACTAGGGTTGTCTCCTCTTCGTGGGCTTTCAAAAATGAAGCTTCTGTGGAACAGATTTGCAAGACTGCAACATGGTCCTCTCTGCATACTTTTTACAAATTTGATACTTTTGCATCGGCTGAGGCCTTTTTTGAGAGAAAGGTTCTTCAAGCGGTGGTGCCTTCTGTTTAGGTCTGCCTGTCTTGTTCTCCCTCTCTGTTCATTCTGTGTCCTCTAGCTTGAGTATTGGTTCCCACTAGTAATTGGAATGACGTTGTGGACTCTCCATGTATTTGGAAAGAAAATAAAATTTATGTTTACCGTGTAAATGTATTTCTTTCCGGGCATGGAGAGTCCACAACCCCACCCTTAAGATTAGGCAGTAATATTTGTTTCTAAACCTCAGGCACCACTACACCTTTGTGTTATCTTCTTTTTCCATTTCCCTTCGGCTGAATGACAAGGTAATAGGTACTACTTTGCACATCACATTGAATAATAATATTAGTTATTTAATTTATTGAGGTATATTCATGTTTTCATTTAAGGGCACAAATATATGGAATAACAATACCAGTATAAAAAATGTTACACTGAGACGCTGCACTCTTTTTTGTGTTTTTGTTATGTCATTGCATATAAGACATGGCTTTGCTTTTAGGCAGTTAAAACATGTACTACCCTTGGAAAGTCTTATGATCATCGCTTCTACTTGTTGTGTCTTAAACACATCATGGTTCTTTATTACAAACAGACAGGAAAACGAACAAATGAAACCTCATGTTTATGTATAATTATAGCTCTTTATGTCTAGGAACCTAAAAATATTACAGCCTGTTTTATTAAAGAAAGATAGAATCCCATCAGTATTTTTTAGATGCATTTTGTTATAATCACGTTGACCTGGTTAATCATTCTGCCATTTAGATTTAGGATATGGCTCTACTGTAAAAAAAAATCTTTCTCAACCACATTAATTGTGCAAAATGACTAAAGGTCTTTGGTTTATACATTATTTTACATAATTTATTTCATATTTTTCTTCTTGGAAAATAAAGGAGGATTCATAAAACAAATAAAAATCTTCAAAATCTTCAGTAATTACTTTGAGTACCTCATTGATTAAAATTTAAGTACTACCTTTCTTATGGATTCTCCGCTCAATAACAAATATGAGCTATGTCCAAGGCTTCAGTATCTAGTACATTACTCTAACGTGTTGTACAATAATGATAAAATATGTTCTTATATTTAGACTCCATTTTAAGGCTTTTGTAGCCTCTTCAGAAGTAACAAATTCAGGCACAAACCAAGATTATGTTAGAAGCATAGCAAAAATGACATTTATTAAAGACTCATCACAAATAGACATGTTGTTTAGAATCACAAGATTCACTTTTAGATCACAAACTCTTTATCGCCAAATGTCTAAAAAAAGAACATTTTCCCCACATGTTTACATTTAGTATAAAGGGACTTAAAGCTTAATATCCAAGTACCTTTAATATTCTTTTGATAATATGTATTAACCTTAACTCCTGGAGTTGCAACTCTAGTGCATCCGGTAACGCCATAGTAATCTTATAGTCAAATTAGGTAGACTTTAATTCATCATTTTATTTAGATCTCACTAATCATGCATAATTATACCTTTTAATCCTGGTGCTGTTTGCGCTGTTCCTCCGCCCGCCATACTGCCTTCTTGATTGACAATTCTTCTAAATTATATCTCCCAATAATTATTTTCCCCCCCCCCCCCCCCCCAGGGAGTTCAACCCCTTTGCTATAACATCACGTGATTGTTCTGCGCTAAAGTAAATCTTTCCTATTGAGTCTAGATGCGTGTTCAAGTGATGCGCATGCTCTATAGTGCTCTCGGCCTATAGCATTAAACATCGATCAGATCCAAGTAAGTTGCAGTCAGAGAGGAGATCAGCGCATGCGCAGCTCAACTTTTTATCTTGAGCGCGCTTGAAAGATACGTATAGAGCGGGTGGAACCGCTCTATACGTCACACAGTGCTTAACTAGGAGGTAGCATCTGGGAGGAGTCTGAATGCAAACGGGGTAAAATTTATATTATATATATTTCCGAACTCTGAGTTTGGATATAATAAATTACATAGCGGTTACACTAGGACACAGTACAGAAATGCTTAGGCTTCAAAACATCATACGTTTACATTCACTTTAAGGCATTTACAATGGAGAGTTAGATAGTAGTCATAACTTTTTATGTTGATGAGTAGTAGTAGTGGCTTTTATTCATTAAGGCACAATCCTAAATGACTCATCTGTCAATGATGGGTTTGGCCGTATTACTTAAAGGGACAGTATACACTCATTTTCATATAACTGCATGTAATAGACACTACTATAAAGAATAAGATGCAGAGATACTGATATAAAAATCCAGTATAAAACTGTTTAAAAACCTACTTAGAAGTTCTAAGTTTAGCTCTGTTGAAAAGGTGGCTGGAAAGCCCACTGCAAGTGGGAAATTAGACACTCCCCCTTCTTTTGCATATGAAAAGCCCATTTACACAAACAGGAGCAAGCTGGAGTCCACGGAATCATCAATTACAAGTGGGAATATCACTCCTGGCCAGCAGGAAGAGGCAAAGAGCACCACAGCAAAGCTGCTATATATGTCTCTTCCCTTACTTATAACCTCCAGTCATTCTCTTTGCCTGCGGTGCAAGGAGGAGGTGAAGTTTTGGTGTCTGATCTAAAATCAAGATTTTTTTTATTTTAAAGCAGAGTAGGTTTGCTCTGATCTTTCTAAAGGGTCTAGCCTTAGCCCATGTCAGTCTCTTCAGTAGGGCAATGGTGGCTTTTAAGCAATTGGGGACTTGTGGGGTACAATCTTCACTGCGTTTTCCCAAAACATTTTGCTGCCCTATTTAGATAGCCTGAGTAAGTTTACTCAGTCTTTCTGTATTTCCACAGGTCCTTGTGAGGGATGGCATCCTCTCAAACCAGGTGAGCTGTCCTGCTGCCGGACAGATAAATATTGAGGTAAGTGCCAGTTTTATTTTTCTATGTAGCAGGAAAAAATGTGGCACTTATTCAGCTGAAACGCTGCAGGGACGTTTTTTATTATTCCTGTCAGGGTGCAGGTTTTTATGGCAGTTTTTGCAGGCACTGTTAGTGTCAGGAGTTATTCATTTTATTGATGGCTCAGTGAGGATCCATTTTTAGTAACAGATTATGTACTTCTTGGGGGGGGGGTTATTGTTTGTTTTTAAGCCTGTTTTTCAAGAAAGTTGTTTTTAAAAAAAAAAATGGGTTTTTTTGTCAGCTGTAGGACCGCCCCTTTTAGGGAGGTTCTGATTCTGTGATTTCAGTTTTTTTTGGCACTTTTTTCTCATTTCCTGTAAAAGTGAGGTGCCCATATTTCGGATGGCTCTGCTGTTTACAAACCGGATTTCCAGAGAAGCAAAAACAGCAAGAAGCCTTCTAAACGGTATCATTTTTTTCCCCTCAGTTTGCTGCGGGTTGCAGGACAAGTAGGGCACCTCAGTAATTCTGCTGAGGTGTAGAGTGTTGCCTGGGGTATGTTTTCTTGATTTGATAAATTTAAAGTGAACATTTATTTAAGAACATTTTTTTGGTTCAGTATTATATCCTTTGTTAAAAGTTTTTTGTTGTTTTTTTTTTTTTAAATTTGCTTCTTTTTGTATTATGGATCAGGAGACTGTGCAGGATTTTAAATGTAGCTTATGTTTTGATGCCCAGGTGGAACCACCAGTACATTTTTTGTTCTTCATGTAAGAACTTTAGCTTATAGAAATATACTTTTTGACCCTGAGCCATCATTAGCTAAGGCGGATGCTGTTCAGGAGCCTCCTATTTCAGATGTGCCGCAGCTTTCTCCTCTAGCGTCCCAATCCTATTCATCTGCACATGCGGTGCCCTGCGTTTTCCTCTCATGCTCCGTCTGGAGTTATTTTGTAAGATATTGCTGCCCAGGTATCTTCTGCGGTATCTGAGCCGCTGTCTGCTTTTTCCTGTGTTGCAGGGAAAACGCAAAAAGGAAAATTAAAGAAACAGTAAGGTTTCTGATCCTGAAGTGGCTAATCAAAGTATTTCCTCTCAGAAGTCTGAGGATGAAGATTCTTCGGGTGCATCTGAGGGTGAAATTTCGGATTCAGGCAGTATAATTCCTTCTACTGATGCTGAAGTTGTGTGGAAGGCTTGCTCAACTAAGAATTGGTTTAATCATTTATTTTTTCTGTACCTCTGATTATGCAAATGCTATTAAATGTACAGATTGGTTTAAACTTCGTCTCCAAGGATGTTGCTGTTAAGACACTGCCACAGCTTTCTCTTTTTATGTCCCAAGCCTATTTGGCGTCACATGCAGTGACCTGTGGTTCCTCTCAATCTCCTGGAGGAGTGTAATTTGCTTACAGAAGTTGCAAGCTCAGGTATCTTCTGCGGTATCTGTGGCTTGGTCTGTTTTCCTTTACTTAAGGGAAAAGGCAAGAGGGCATTTTAAGTCTCAGATAAGAGGGTTTCTGCTCCACATGCTGCTACACAGGTTTGTCTTCTTCCAAGTTAGTGAGGAGGATTCGCCGGTAGTTTGAGGCTGAAATTTCAGATCTGGACAGTATAATTCCTTCATCTGTTACTGAAGTGGTATCCTTCAGTTGTTTGCTTCAAAGCCTCTTATATTGTCAGGAGGTCTTGGCTGACTGGATGACACCAATCCCTATCATTGTCTTTCCTTCTGAGTTTTGTGAACTTTATCAGTTCTATATTTTTCTTTCCTCTCTGGAAGGGTTCTAGACGTGCTGTGAGATGTTCACAGGATTGTTATAGAGAATCTGGGGATATTCTCCCTGTCTCACGTCCTTTTTAGGATTTCCTGTCGCTATCTCTCTTGAAATGCGCGGTGTCTTTAGTAGAAGGGAACTTTCTACTTTTAATCAGAAAACTTACATCTCTGCAGAGATAATCTAGTTTTCTTTCTGATATAGGTAAGAAGCTGGAGGTTAAAATTGTTCATTTAGAACAATGTCTTGTCTTATTAGACTTGCTGTACTAGCCGCCGGGCATTGTGGCTGAAATCTATGGTCAGCTGAGAAGCCTACCTGTGGTTTAGTGGTACAGCCTAGGCTTTATAGTTCTGCAGTTGCAGATTCAATTTTTTCTGTTTTCTCCAAATACATGCTTCTAGTGTCTCCTTTTAAGGATGAGACTTTGTTTGGGTTATGCCTTTTTGAGTCCATTCTAAGTTTTCTTCCCAGAGGCAGATTTCTCTTTCTTGAGTATCTGCAATCCAAGTAGGATGAGATGCATTCCTTGAACTGGATTTAGGGTCTTCATCTCTGGGAGTGACAGTACAAGTCCCAGTTTGGGAACAGGATATAGGCATTTACCTCATATTTCAGATTCTGTCCTTCAAAGTAGTATCCTTTCTCCTTTGGTTCTAGTGGGCCTGTTCATAACGAACTTAGTCCTGAAAGATTTATTATTAACTTAATCAGAATCTTCTCTAGTTTTCTTAGTTTGCGCCATCCCAGTCAGACCTTTAGGTCTTGGGATATTGCAAGTGTGTTTTTCTGGACAATATATAGTTCAGGTATCATCCTGACTTCGAGCTAGCTCTCTTTTAAGAGATCTTGTCCAATCTTCTTCTCCGGGGATGGGAAATTAATCTGGAGAAGAGTTCCCTTCTATCCACAAGGGTAATTTTTTTGGGACTACCACAATACCCTGAATTCACCAAATTTAGTTTGATCTCAGAAGTTATGCAGGGTGAGGTCTGGTCAGTACCGGGATGGGAGACCACCTGGGAACACCAGGCGCGGTATGCTTGGACCTTATTTGAGTCTTTATCTAGGAGATGTCTTTCAGAGGTCAGAAATTCAAGGATTTATTCCTTTTCCCCACTCTGCAGTCTTCTGTCGAGCCAACAGTAAGCTCTAGTCGCCGGTGGATAGCTTAGCCATCTTGCAACCAGGAGGTTGGGAGTTTGGATTTAGCTGCAGTTGATATTTCTTCACTTTTCTGTGACCCTGTGTATGGGGGGAATTGGTCTGATGGTATTCCATGGACATCATTACTTTTGATCTTTTCCATGACATGGAGAACTTTTGGATCTGTCTTAAAGGATAGATTTAGATCAGATGACAAGAGACTTTCTTCCGTAGTATTTTTTCAGGAGTATCTATCTCTGGGCGCATGCTTCTGGAGATATTCCTGGGTGATGTGACCACAGATGTCAACCTGCTGGGCTGGTAATCTGTCTGGGTCTTGTTTAAGGATTATGGACTCGGAAGTGTCTGCTCTCCTCTTTAAACATCTTGGAGTTGAGAGAAATTCCCAATGCTCTAATGAGTTGACCTCAGTTGTCCCTAGCTTGGTTCCAGTCGGACAATATCACCTCAAGGGTTTATATCAACCATTAGGGAGGAACTAGGGGTTCCTTAGCCATGTAGGAGGTGACTTGGATTGTTCAGTTGGAGGAAGCTCACATTTGCTGTCGGTCATCCACTTTCCAGGGGTGGAAAATTGGGAGTCGGACTTCTAAACAGACTGATAGTTTATCCCGGGGAGTGAGCATTTCCATCCGGAAGTGTTCTCTAGGTAGACCCTCACATGTGGTATCAGGACTTGGCTTCTGTGGGCATTTTGACAGAACGTCAAGTTTCTAAGGTATGGTTTATGGTCATGTGATCCGCTAGTTTGCGATTTGTTTCTCTTCTCTTTGGTTGAGTAGTATAATGCGTTTGGTTTATGAGACTGCTGGACAGCAGCCTCCTGAGAGAATTTCAGCTCATTTCACTAGGGCTGTCCCTTCTTCTTGGGCTTTTAAGAAGGAAGTTTATGTAGAACAGATTTGCAAGACTGCAACATGGTCCTCTCTGCATACTTTTTCCAAATTTGCTATTTTTGTCTTAGCTGATGTTTCTTTTGGGAGAAAGGTTCTTCGTGCAGTGGTGCCTTCTGTTTAGGTTACCTGTCTTGTCCCTCCCTAATCATCTGTGTCCTCTAGCTTGGGTATTGGTTCCCACTAGTAATTGATGATTCCGTGGACTCACCATATCTTAGGAAAGAAAACATAATTTATGCTTACATGATCAATTTATTTATTTCCGTATATGGTGAGTCCATGGCCCACCCTTTATTTTCATACAGTTATTTTTAACTAAAACCTCAGGCACCTCTACACCTTTGTGTTATCTTCTTTTTCCATTTTCCCTTCGGCTGAATGACTGGAGGTTATGGGTAAGGGAAGTGACATATATAGCAGCTTTGCTGTGGTGCTCTTTGCCTCCTCCTGTTGGCCAGGAGTGATATTCCCACTAGTAAATAAATTTATCAGGTAAGCATAAATTATGTTTTTGTTAATAGATAAAACTAAAATATCAGCTCTATTGAGTATGATATATGTATATTTCTAGCAAGTCCTAAAAACTATCAGCATTGAAATCCAGAGCAGTTTTAAATATAGCCAATTATTCCTAAAAATTTGCTTTGTATAAAAATACAAAGGAACAAGACACACATAGACAAAGTCCATTGTGTTTTAATATAACACTGCACAAATACAAATTACAAGCATCAGTAGAATATAAGTCCTCTAAGCTCGATCCCAAGTGTCACGGGATAATACCAAGCGCTTAATATACAGTCGGTTTACATTAAGGTGTATCCGGAGTGCGACGCGGCTTTTAAACTGTTTTATTAACAATCATATGCTGCTATTTTGCAGTAGTTTGGAGCATTATTGTTGCACTTATTTATTATTTTGGAAATATATATTTATACATTGTTGAAAAAGTTAATGCACAAACTGTTTTATTTTGTATGTACATTTTTTTAAGCAGTGGCTGTATCCAAATTTTTATACATATATTCTTTATTTTCTCTTATGTTTATGCCTTGTTCTGTTTGTGCATTTTTATTAGCTTTTAAAGCATCTGTTTTCATTTACCCCATCATCTTGTCTGTGGTTAACCTAACGGCGCATCCTTTAAGCATGTTTTTATTTTAACCCTTTATGTGTTCATTTTTTCGGTTATAAGAATAATCCATTAGAATATAACCACGATGGCATGAAGAAGGCTGCTGTTGAGAAAGCTATCAAGGTAAAAAAAACAAATTACATTTTGTTTAAAATTAAAAGCGTATTCGGCCCATAAGTAGCACAGATGTCATATTTGGTGAATAAAAAGAGATTCTGCAAGCAGAACTTGAATATTATAAAAATATTACCAGATTTAATTCTGGCATTTTGCAAGGAGCAAAAGAGTTGATTGACATATGTTGTCATTCTATTCTCCCAATCACTAGGACAATATAAACCTTGTATTAGGTTTTACAAAATGTTATGACATTATCCAAACATGACACAAGGACCCCCGATTCCTTTAGACTCCATTTTTCCTAATTTCCTCATTTGCTTTCATTTCATTTAAATGTATAAGGCTTTACTGCATTTGCTGGTACCTTAATACATTTACAGTTACGCAATTTGCTATTGGTTGGTATCTGATCCCTTTTTAACATGCATGGGCTATTTATTATATTTCCTTTTTGTCTCCTTTCCTTGGCTTATGGCATTTTGCAATTTATTTTATATGTCAAAGTAAAAATGTGCGTTAAGTACAAAGATGTATTTTATGTTCTAGAAATAGCTTGTATGTATATGCATAGACGTGTGTTAGTGTTGCTGGAGTTTGATGTTTATGTGGGTGTTTAGCTTGAACCGCTGTTTAAAGTGCTTTTAAATTCTCACATTTTTATTCTATTGCAGTCTGGAAAAAAGATGGGGAGCAGCCCTAATCCTTTTGTACTGTTTTCTGTTGGTCATAAAGATCAACAGAGTAAGGTAAGTTGTGACTGTATTCAATTACTTTATTATGTAACATGGTTTTCATCATTGTCTTCAAATCAAATTTAAGAATCCAATGTTGGTGTGATAAATTAATTTGGTAGTTATTTATCATAAATTACAAACTTGGTTAAGTCTAATGTTACTGTTGACTAAGGTTTTGCAGTATTTGTGTTATTAAAGGGACATGAAATCCAAAATTTTTCTTTCATGATTCCGATAGAGAATACAATTATAAACAACTTTCCAATTTACTTCTATTATTTAATTTGCTTCTTTCTCTTGTTATCCTTTGCTGAAATGTTTATCTAGGAAAGTTCATGTGCAGCAGAGAACCTCGGTTCTATCTGTTGATTGGTGGCTGCATATATAAACTGATTGTCATTGGCTCACCCATGTGTTCAGTTAGAAACCAGTAGTTCACTGCTGCTCCTTCAACAAATGATACCAAGAGAATAATACAGATTAGATAATAGAAGTAAATTAGAAAGTTGTTTAAATTGTATTCTCTATCTGAATCATGAAAGATTTTTGGGGGGTTTCATGTCCCTTTAAGCAATCTGTAAAATTATCTTGTTACTCAAAGGTTTTTGTTTTTTTAAGACACCATTTTAAAGGGGCATTTTACTCCACAGGAGGGAAAAACGTGATAAAGATAAAAAACTTTGTATAGATCTTTTATTAAAATTAATTTAAATTTGACCTTTTTAACACTGTATTTGTATTCTGGGGCAGTACTTTCTGCAAAGCTTGCTCTGCTGAATATTTTTTCTTTTCTTTTAAATTGTGAGCTATACTTCTTTTTTTAAAAAACAAACCCTGACATAATGAATACTCATCATATAGAGGGTTATGGCTGTTTAATGTTTTAAGGGAACCAATATTTTCTAGGATTTACAACTGGTTTAATTACAGAAAAGTACACAATTGCCTCTATAGCCATAAATCAGTTCAGAATATGCTCAGACCCCTTACTAATTTTAAAAACTGTGTAATTGTCCCTCCATTATTGCATATTTTTTTAGTCTATAAGTTCTTGACCCAAAGCCCTCCTAGATACCTACCAAATTAGCTTAGTTGGAAAAGAAACATGGAGAGGTCATAATATTACCTCAGCAAGGTAATAACATCTTCCTTTCTGTCATCTTCCTTGGTATCTCTAGACCTGGTTGTAATGAATTACAAAATACTACATAGGTAGTACTACACCCCCCAATTATTGCATTTATTATTCAATCATAGAATTAATCATTGTTGGAGATGCGGCCATGTTAATAGCAACCAAGGGCACATGTGGTGGTGGCGGCGTTCAGCCATTAATGATTATCGGAGACAAATTATCACAGAAATAAAATTCCCCTTCATCCTCTTGTATGGATATTAAACAAAAACCCAAAATTGCAAATCAGAAAGAGAAGCAGTCTGCCAGGAACGAACAGCAGCATCAATAGCTTGTTCTATGGCCTGGTTGCCATCTGGGAGTAGCTTCTTTCTGCCCAATTGTGCTTTTCACAGAGGAAAACTTTCCTGTAGTATATCAGTCTGATCCCGCCAACATGGTTAGTCCAGCCCGGAAATACCAGGCAATTCTCCTCTGAACAAGGAACATGACAACCCCAGACGATCGTTTCGGCCTCCTTTGGGCCTCGTCAGTGAGGTGAAGCCATATTCCTCTAAGCACATTGGGCAAGGAGTCCACGTCTGGTTTCCCCCATCACCCTTAGGGAGACTATCCCCAGGGTCATATTTACATATGCAAAACAGAAAGAGAAGCAGTCTGCCTGGAACGAACAGCAGCATCAATAGCTTGTTCTAAGGCCCGCTTGCCATCTGGGAGTAGCTTCTTTCTGCCCAATTGTGCTTTTCACAGAGGAAAACTTTCCTGTAGTATATCAGTCTGATCCCGCCAACATGGTCAGTCCAGCCCCGAAGATACCTTTTATCTTTATAGAATCAAGGGTTAATATCCCTGGTAGGGGGATTATTGAACAGGAGGGTTCTGTACATAATATTGTTTATTGGGTCATTGCTGCGATGTGTGAGATGAGGCTCTGGCAGTGGGTGAACTTTAGTTTCATTTCCGGGAGTATTTGCCTGGTCAATTTGACATATTTTTTCCCTAGTGCAGGGGGGTCCTGCGAACCATTCCTTCTGACGGGTGTGGCCTATTCGACTTCCTCTGCTTGACCGGCGGTTGCAGGAGACGAAATGGTTTCTGTGGTCCAGGTCATAAGAGGTGGTGAGTGCCCCGGCCATTGGAGGTTAAAAAGGTGCCATTTTTCATATAATAGTCTGTAACAAAGGCACAAGCTGTGGAGGACTCCGACGCGTTGGAGGGTACTCCCACTTTAACTAAGTCTCATACCTGTGTTTATTGCGAGGAGGTTCTGGTAGATCTGCCTGTTCAACTATGTTCCACATGCCTTGATAAAGTTACGACATCTAGAAAGATTAGGATGTCTAGTACTAATGAACCGTCCACCTCTGAGGGTTCCCTGTCCTGCGACGTGCGTTCCCTACATTCATCTCCGATTACACATGCAGTGCCCCAGGGCACGACCATTTCTCCTATGGGAGAGATCTGTTGGCCGCCAGATTTTGGCTTACCACATTCTGCTAAACGCAAGCATAAGGTAAAATATGGCGATCCGACCCAGGGGTCATATTCGCCAATGGATATTTTGGAAAGATTATCCACTGACGAGGACTACTCCGACTCTTTGGCGGACATTCCTTCTAGGTCTGAGTTTGTCATCTAAGGCTCCAGCTCCGGTTTAGGATGGAAAATTTGTGCTTTTTGCTGAAGCAAGTGCTTGCTACTCTTGAGTTTCCGGAACCGAAACTACCGGAGCAACCTTCAATTCCTAAGCTTGATAAAGTATATGATGACAGGGTGGTGCCTCAGACCTTCCCGGTTCCTGTTAAGATTATTAAGAATGAATGGGAGAGATTAGGTTCTTCCTTTTCCCCTTCTTCCTTTAAAAAGCTGATTCCCGTCCCGGACTCTCAGCTCAAGCTATGGGGGACTGTCCCTAAGGTGGATGGTGCTATCTCTACACTCGCAAAGTGGACGACGATTCCTCTTGAGGATAGTTCGTCGTTTTTAAAAGTCCATGGATAAAAATTTATAAAACATGTTAAGAAAAATGTTTCAACACAGAAAGGGGTTTAGAGTACTATTCAAACCTTTTCGTGGTCCCAAAGAAGGAGGGCATGTTCCGCCCGATTCTAGACCTAAAATGTTTAAACAAATTTCTGGATGTTCCATCGTTCAAAATGGAAATCAGATCTATTCTGCCCCTAGTACAAGAGGGGCAGTTCATGACTACTATAGACTTGAAGGATGCCTACCTTCATGTGCCAATCCACAGGGATCACTTGAGGTTCCTGAGGTTTTCGTTTCTGAACCAACATTTCCAGTTTGTGGCCCTTCCCTTCGGTCTGGTGACGGCCCCGAGAGTCTTAACAAAGGTTCTGGGGGCGCTACTTGCAGTAGCTAGATCCAGAGGCATTGCTGTGGCGCCCTATCTGGACGACATCCTAGTCCAGACACTGTCCTTCAGTCTCGTAGAGGATTACTCAAGGGCCCTTCTTTTGCTCCAATCTCACAGTTGAAAGATAAACTCAGGAAAGAGCTCCCTGATTCCCAGCAACAGGGTGGAGTTCCTGGGAACAATAATAGATGCTATATCCATGAGGGTATTTCCCACAGGTCGGAGGAAGATTGTGTCCACCTGTCTTGCCCTTCAGTCCTCTTCCAGTACCTCTGTGGCTCAGAATATAGAGGTGATCGGACTCATGGTGTCCAGCATCAATGTCGTTCCATCTAAGACCTCTTCAGTTGTGCATGTTGAGACAGTGGAACGGCAATCATACAGACCTATCCCAACAGATTTCTCTGGACGAGGGACTCTCTCTCTTGGTGGATTTGTCCAGAACAATTGTCCCAAGGGACATCCTTCCTGAGACCATCCTGGGAGATTGTGACCATGGACGCGAGTCTGGCAGGATGGGGAGCTGTTTGGGGTGCCAGAATGGCTCAGGGAAAGTGGTCTCGAGAGGAGTCTCTCCTCCCAATCAATATTCTGGAACTTCGAGCAATCTTCAATGCTCTGAAGGCGTGGCCTCCCCTGGGGTCGTTCAGGTTCCAGACAGACAACATTACCTCTGTGGCTTACATCAACCATCAGGGGGGGGGGAGAAGCTCCCTAGCAATGAGGGAGGTTTCTCGGATATTGGAATGGGCAGAGTCCCACTGCTGTTAGCTCACAGCAATCCACATTCCGGGTGTGGACAACTGGGAAGCGGATTTTCTCAGCAGGCAATCCTTCCATCCAGGGGAATGGTCTCCATCCCAAAGTGTTTGCGGAGATTTGTCACAGATGGGGGATGCCGGAGATAAATCTCATGGCACCCAGACTCAATTGCAAGCTACCCAGATACTGGTCGCGGTCCAGGGATCCCCAGGCAGAGCTGATAGATGCCTTAGTGGTGCCTTGGGGGTTCAACCTAGTTTACATTTTTCCACCGTTGTCACTTCTACCTTGTGTAGTGGCCCGCATGAAGCAGGAGCAAGCTTCAGCTATTCTGATTGCTCCGTCGTGGCTGTGGAGGACGTGGCTTGCGGATCTGGAGGGGATGTCATCTTCTCCATGAAGGTTACCCTGTCGCAGGGATCTGTTGGTACAGGGTCCCTTTCAACATCAAAATCTAGATTCTCTGAGGCTGACTGCATGGAGATTGAATGCTTAGTCTTGGCCAAGAGAGGTTTTTATGAGAAAATGATTGATACTCTTGTTCAGGCCAGGAACCTGGTCACTCGTCGCATCTATCATAAGTTGTGGAGGACTTGCTTGTCCTGGTGTGAGAAGCATGGATATCCTTTGCACAAGGTGAAGTTGTCCAGGATTCTGTCCTTTCACTGCCTGCTTTCTCTCACTCAAGTCCATGTCAGGAGTGCTGCTAAAAGACTGTCACACTTGAGAGGCTGTGTTCTGTTCTACAGCATAAATCCTGGAGGTAAGATAGTTTTTAATTTTTACACATAAAACGCTATAACAGGGTCACAGTGTGGCTCCTTTATACCTTGATAGGATCCAGGGTTAATATCCTCTGTAGGTTTATTGAACAGTTGGGGTTAATTAATCAGTGTATTATTTACATGCTGCTTTGTGTGATTTTTTCCCCTGGGCTGATAGACTGTGTTTTTGGCTGGAACAAAAAGGTTTCACTTTCGTTTTTGAAAGTGTTGCACAACTCCTATTACTTGCTGTACTTGTAATAACAAAATTGTCTTGCACTCCATGTGACCGGTTGTGGTCTATGTTCATTTCCTCCATTCCGGCTGAGACTTGAACCTGAGGAGAGCATTTCCTCTGTTAACTGTCTGGGTCTAGGAGGTGATAAGTGCCCCAGCCATTGGGAGTATAAAGGTGCAGTTTTCTATAATAAAAAAAGTTGTTTTTTTTTGTGTCCTCCTGTGGGTATAACCTGACCTATGGAGGACTCTGACATGTTAGAAGGTACTCCTTCTGTACTAAATCATACCTGTTTATATTGTGAGGAGGCCGTGGTTTTCCCACCCACTCAATTATGTTCCACATGCCTTAACATGGTTATAAAGTCTATGAAGGGAGACGAACCTGCTAAGGCTCTTACTCCCTCTGAGCCATCTACCATCTTGGCGTCCCGTGAGATTACAACCCTTGCTACATTATCCACTCCACATGCAGTTACCCATAGCACATCTAATCCTCCATCCAGAGGGGGCCTTCTTCCTGGGGACTTTGCCGCGCAGTTACAAATGGCGGTGTCTGCGATCCTCAGTGCATTACCTCGCTCTAACAAACGCAAGAGTAAGGTTAAACATAGCTCTCCTGACCTGGAGTCATCTAAATATATATCGGATTTAACTCTTATGTCCCAGTTATCCGATGAGTTAACCTCTGTAGCTTCAGAGGGTGAACTTTCTGGGTCGAAGTCCTAGGCGTCTAAGCCTCCTGCTGTGGAGGAACTGTCCTTTAGATTTAAAATTGAGCACTTGCGTTTTTTATTAAAGGAGGTTCTGTCTACGTTAGAGGTTCCAGAGGCCGTGCTGCCTGAAGAACTTATGATACCTAAATTAGACAAAGTTTACGAAGACAGGAAAGTACCTTTGACTTTTCCTGTGCCGGGTAAAATGGCGAACATTAGTAAGAACGAATGGGAAAGAATTGGTTCTTCCTTTTCCCCCCTTGTCTACTTATTTTAAAAAGTTGTTCCCGGTCCTGAACTCTCAACTGCATTTGTGTGGCTCCTTTTCTAAGGTGGATGGTGCTATCTCTACGCTTGCTTAACGTACTACTATACCTCTTGAGGATAGTTCTTCATTCAGAGAGCCAATGTATAAGAAAATAGAAACCTTTCTGAGAAAAATGTTTCAATATACAGGATTTTTTTTTCAATTGGCGGCTGCAGTTGCCACGGTTGCCGGAGTAGCTACCTACTGGTGCGAGCCTTTGTCGGAACTCACTGAGGTGGAGTCTCCCCACGAGGATATTCAAGACAGAATTAAAGCTTTCTTTTATCTGTGATGCGAACATGCAAATTATTATCCTAAATCAAAGGCCTCTGGCTCTGCGGTCCTAGCCCGCCGGGCGCTCTGGTTGAAGTCTTGGTCTGCGGATATGACTTCTAAGTCCAGACTCCTTTCTCTTCCCTTCAAGGGAAAGATTTTATTTGGTCCAGGCCTGGACTCCATTATTTCTACAGTTACCGGCGGGAAGGTTTCCTTCCTACCGCAAGATAAGAAGAACAAGTCTAAGGGAAGACAATCTTCTAATTTTCGTTCCTTTCGTTCTGACAAATCCCGACGACAACAATCCTCCTCCAAGCCCAAGCAACCCAAGAGTACTTGGAAGCCAGCTCAGTCCTGGAATAAATCCAAGCAGAATAAGAAGCCTGACGAAAACTAATCTGCATGAAGGGGCAGCCCCTGATCCGGGATCGGATCGCACAGGGGGCAGACTTTCTCTTTTTTCAGACGCCTGGTTCAAGGACGTTCAGGATCCGTGGGTCCTGGAGGTGGTATCTCAGGGATACAAGATAGGCTTCAAATCTCATCCGCCAAGGGGCAGATTCCTTCTCTCGAATCAGTCTACCAGACCTGAAAAGAGAGATGCCTTTCTACGTTGCGTTTGGATCTATCCTCCTTAGGAGTTGTTGTCCTGGGCTCTATTGAAGAAAGAGGTTTGGGGTTTTATTCAAACCTTTTTGTGGACCCAAAGAAGGAGGGAACTTTCCGCCCAATTTTGGACCTAAAGTGCTTAAACAAATTTCTCAGTGTCCCTTCCTTCAAGATGGAGACGATAAAGTCCATCCTTCCTTTAATTCAGGAAGGGCAGTTTGTGACCACTATAGATCTGAAGGACGCTCAACTTCATGTTCCAATCCACAGGGAACACTATCAGTTCCTGAGGTTTGCATTCCTGGACCAGCACTTTTAGTTAATTGCCCTTCCGTTTGGCCTAGCTACTGCTCCAAGAATCTTTACGAAGGCTCTTCTAGCCATTGCCAGAACTCAGGGTATTGCAGTAGACACTTCATAGTCTTTTTCGATCACATGGATGGAAGATAAACTTAGAAAAGAGTTCTCTTATCCCAAGTACCAGGGTGGATTTCCTGGGTACTATATTTGACCCCATATACATGAGGATATTTCTAACAGACCAGAGACGTTGCAAGCTAACTTCGGCATGTCTTGCCCTCCGAACCTCCTTGAGTCCCTCTGTGGCTCAGTGTATAGAGGTGATTGGTCTCATGGTGTCCTTCATGGACATAATTCCTTTTGCCAGGTTCTGTCTAAAACCTTTACAACTGTGCATGCTGAGGCAGTGGAACGGCAATCATTCAGCTCTGTCTCAACAGATTCTATTAGACAGCAACTCGAGAAAATCGCTCTCTTGGTGGCTCTGTCCAGATCTGTCTTCAGGGATATGCTTCTTAAGACCATCCCAGGAGATTGTGACTACGGACTCAAGCCTATCCGGATGGGGAGCTGTTTGGGGTGCCAGGAAGGCACAGGGGTTGTTGACTCAGGAGTCCTCCCTCCTGATCAATATTTTGGAACTACGGGCAATCTTGAAGGCTTGGCCACTTCTGGGTTCGTCCCAGTTTATCAGATTCCAATCAGACAATATAACCTTGGTGGCTTATGTCAACCATCAGGGGGGAACAAGAAGTTCCTTGGCGATGAAGGAAGTATCTCATATTTTGAAGTGGACGGAGGCCCACAGCTATCCAGGGGAATATTCTCTTCATTTCTAGGTGTTTGCAGAGATATGCAGCAAGTGGGGGGACCCCGGAGATAGATCTCATGGCGTCCCGTCTCAATACAAAGCTACCCAGGTATGGGTCGAGGTAGAGGGATCCCCAAACGGATCTAATAGATGCACTAGCAGTGCCCTGGAGGTTCTTTTTCCTCCATTACCGCTTCTTCCTCGAGTGGTGGCCCGCATCAAGCAGGAGCGGGCATCCGTAATCCTGATTGCTCCATTGTGGCTGCAAAGGACGTGGTTTGCGGATCTAGTGGGGATGTCCTCATCCCCTCCATGGAATCTAGATTCTCTGAGGTTCACTGCGTGGAGATTGAATGATTAGTCTTAGCCAAGAGAGGTTTCTCTGAGTGTCATTGATACTCTTATTCAAGCTTGTAAACCAGTTACTTCGCGTATCTACCACAAGGTGTGGAGGACCTACTTATTCTGGTGTGAAGGGTGTGTTTTTTCCTGGGAAAGAGCTAAGGTTACCAGGATCTTATCTTTTCTCTAGGATGGGCTGGAGAAGGGCCTTTCTGCTAGTTCCCTGAGGGGACAGATATAAGCCCTGTCGGTTTTATTGCACAAGAGACTGGCTGAGCTTTCAGACGTGCAGTCCTTTGTTAAGGCTCTGATTAGGATCAGACCTGTGTTTCGATCTGGGGCTCCTTGGAGCCTAAATCTTGTTCTTCGAGTTTTGCAACAGGTTCCGTTTGACATTAAATTGTTATCTTGGAAGGTTCTCATTTTATTGGCTATTGCCTCTGCGTGCAGAGTTTTTGAGATCTCTGCTTTGCAATGTGAGCCCCCTTATCCAATTTTTCATTCTGATGAGGCACTTTTACATACTAAATTAGGTTTTCTTCCTAAGGTTGTGTCAGCTCACAACATCAATCAGGAGATAGTGGTTCCTTCCTTGTGTCCTAATCCTTCTTGCGTACTTCACAATTTAGATGTGGTTCGCGCCTTGAAGTTCTATCTTAAGACTACTAAGGAGCTAAGGAGTTTAGACAATCTTCTTCTTTGTTTGTTGTCTATTCAGGAAAGTGTAAGGGGCAGAAGGCTACTTCGACTTCCCTATCTTTTTGGTTAAGGAGTGTCATCCGCTTAGCTTACGAGACAGCAAGACATCGTCATCCTGAGAGGATAACGGCTTATTCCACTAGAGCAGTGGCTTCCTCTTGGAAATTGGTTTTCTTCTGTTAAGTGTGATCAGTCCACGGGTCATCATTACTTCTGGGATATTACTCCTCCCCAACAGGAAGTGCAAGAGGATTCACCCAGCAGAGCTGCATATAGCTCCTCCCCTCTACGTCACTCCCAGTCATTCTCTTGCACCCAACGACTAGATAGGATGTGTGAGAGGACTATGGTGATTATACTTAGTTTTATATCTTCAATCAAAAGTTTGTTATTTTAAAATAGCACCGGAGTGTGTTATTATCTCTCTGGCAGAGTTTGAAGAAGAATCTACCAGAGTTTTTGTTATGATTTTAGCCGGAGTAGTTAAGATCATATTGCTGTTTCTCGGCCATCTGAGGAGAGGTAAACTTCAGATCAGGGGACAGCGGGCAGATGAATCTGCATAGAGGTATGTAGCAGTTTTTATTTTCTGACAATGGAATTGATGAGAAAATCCTGCCATACCGATATAATGTCATGTATGTATACTTTACACTTCAGTATTCTGGGGAATGGTACTTCACTAGAATTACACTGTAAGAAATACATAAAGCTGTTTAATAACTAGAGATTATGTTTAACGTTTTTGCTGGAATGTAAAATCGTTTTCATTTACTGAGGTACTGAGTGAATAAATGTTTGGGCACTATTTTTCCACTTGGCAGTTGCTTAATCTGTTTTCTGACAGTTTCTGTTCTCCCTCACTGCTGTGTGTGAGGGGGAGGGGCTTTTTCTACACATCAAATATTTCAGTCAGCAACTCATTGTATTCCCTGCATGATCCGGTTCATCTCTACAGAGCTCAGGGGTCTTCAAAACTTATTTTGAAGGAGGTAATTTCTCTCAGCAGAGCTGTGAGAATTATAGTTTGACTGAGATAAAAAACGTTTATTCTGTAATTTGTTTCCTGCTTTCAGAATTTGTTATCTTTGCTAATGGGATTAAACCTTTGCTAAAGTTGTGTTATTTACAAGGATTGAGGCTTTAACTGTTTCAATTTATTAATTTTCAACTGTCATAGATCTTCTGTGCTTCTTAAAGGCACAGTACGTTTTAATATTATTCTAATTGAATTGTATTTCCAAGTTACAAGTTTATTTGCTAGTGTGTTAAACATGTCTGATTCAGAGGATGATACCTGTGTCATTTGTTGCAATGCCAAAGTGGAGCCCAATAGAAATTTATGTACTAACTGTATTGATGCTACTTTAAATAAAAGTCAATCTGTACAAATTGAACAAATTTCACCAAACAACGAGGGGAGAGTTATGCCGACTAACTCGCCTCACGTGTCAGTACCTACATCTCCCGCTCAGAGGGAGGTGCGTGATATTGTAGCGCCGAGTACATCTGGGCGGCCATTACAAATCACATTACAGGATATGGCTACTGTTATGACTGAGGTTTTGGCTAAATTACCAGAGCTAAGAGGTAAGCGTGATCACTCTGGGGTGAGAACAGAGTGCGCTGATAATATTAGGGCCATGTCAGACACTGCGTCACAGGTGGCAGAACATGAGGACGGAGAGCTTCATTCTGTGGGTGACGGTTCTGATCCAAACAGACTGGATTCAGATATTTCAAATTTTAAATTTAAACTGGAAAACCTCTGTGTATTACTAGGGGAGGTGTTAGCGGCTCTGAATGATTGTAACACAGTTGCAATACCAGAGAAAATGTGTAGGTTGGATAAATATTTTGCGGTACCGACGAGTACTGAGGTTTTTCCTATACCTAAGAGACTTACTGAAATTGTTACTAAGGAGTGGGATAGACCCGGTGTGCCGTTCTCACCCCCTCCGATATTTAGAAAAATGTTTCCAATAGACGCCACCACAAGGGACTTATGGCAAACGGTCCCTAAGGTGGAGGGAGCAGTTTCTACCTTAGCTAAGCGTACCACTATCCCGGTGGAGGATAGCTGTGCTTTTTCAGATCCAATGGATAAAAAATTAGAGGGTTACCTTAAGAAAATGTTTGTTCAACAAGGTTTTATATTGCAACCCCTTGCATGCATTGCGCCGATCACGGCTGCAGCGGCATTCTGGATTGAGTCTCTGGAAGAGAACATTGGTTCAGCTACTCTGGACGACATTACGGACAGGCTTAGAGTCCTTAAACTAGCTAATTCATTCATTTCGGAGGCCGTAGTACATCTTACTAAACTTACGGCGAAGAATTCAGGATTCGCCATTCAGGCACGCAGGGCGCTGTGGCTAAAATCCTGGTCAGCTGATGTTACTTCTAAGTCTAAATTGCTTAATATACCTTTCAAAGGGCAGACCTTATTCGGGCCCGGGTTGAAAGAGATTATCGCTGACATTACAGGAGGTAAAGGCCATGCCCTGCCTCAGGACAAAGCCAAGACTAGACAGTCTAATTTTCGTTCCTTTCGTAATTTCAAAGCAGGAGCAGCATCAACTTCCTCTGCACCAAAACAGGAAGGAGCTGTTGCTCGCTACAGACAAGGCTGGAAACCTAACCAGTCCTGGAACAAGGGCAAGCAGACTAGGAAACCTGCTGCTGCCCCTAAAACAGCATGAATTGAGGGCCCCCGATCCGGGATCGGATCTAGTGGGGGGCAGACTTTCTCTCTTCGCCCAGGCTTGGGCAAGAGATGTTCAGGATCCCTGGGCGCTAGAGATAATATCTCAGGGATACCTTCTGGACTTCAAATACTCTCCTCCAAGAGAGAGATTTCATCTGTCAAGATTGTCAACAATCCTGACAAAGAAAGAGGCGTTTCTACGCTGCGTACAAGAGCTCTTGTTAATGGGAGTAATCCATCCAGTTCCACGATCGGAACAGGGACAGGGGTTTTACTCAAATCTGTTTGTGGTTCCCAAAAAAGAGGGAACTTTCAGACCAATCCTGGACTTAAAGATCCTAAACAAATTCCTAAGAGTTCCATCGTTCAAGATGGAGACTATTCGGACAATTTTACCTATGATCCAAGAGGGTCAGTACATGACCACTGTAGATTTAAAAGATGCTTACCTTCACATACCGATTCACAAAGATCATTATCGGTACCTAAGGTTTGCCTTCCTAGACAGGCATTACCAGTTTGTGGCTCTTCCATTCGGATTGGCTACAGCTCCAAGAATCTTCACAAAGGTTCTGGGTGCTCTTCTGGCGGTACTAAGACCGCGGGGAATCTCGGTAGCTCCATACCTAGACGACATTCTGATACAAGCTTCAAGCTTTCAAACTGCCAAGTCTCATACAGAGTTAGTGCTGGCATTTCTAAGGTCACATGGATGGAAGGTGAACGAAAAGAAAAGTTCACTCGTTCCACTCACAAGAGTTCCCTTCCTGGGGACTCTTATAGATTCTGTAGAAATGAAGATTTACCTGACAGAGGACAGGCTAACAAGACTTCAAAGTGCTTGCCGCACCCTTCATTCCATTCAACACCCGTCAGTGGCTCAATGCATGGAGGTAATCGGCTTAATGGTAGCGGCAATGGACATAGTACCCTTTGCACGCTTACACCTCAGACCACTGCAACTGTGCATGCTAAGTCAGTGGAATGGGGATTACTCAGACTTATCCCCTTCTCTGAATCTGGATCAAGAGACCAGAAATTCTCTTCTATGGTGGCTTTCTCGGCCACATCTGTCCAGGGGGATGCCATTCAGCAGACCAGACTGGACAATTGTAACAACAGACGCCAGCCTTCTAGGTTGGGGTGCCGTCTGGAATTCTCTGAAGGCTCAGGGACAATGGAGTCAGGAGGAGAGTCTCCTGCCAATAAACATTCTGGAATTGAGAGCAGTTCTCAATGCCCTCCTGGCTTGGCCCCAGTTGACAACTCGGGGGTTCATCAGGTTTCAGTCGGACAACATCACGACTGTAGCTTACATCAACCATCAGGGAGGGACAAGAAGCTCCCTAGCTATGATGGAAGTATCAAAGATAATTCGCTGGGCAGAGTCTCACTCTTGCCACCTGTCAGCAATCCACATCCCGGGAGTGGAGAACTGGGAGGCGGATTTCTTAAGTCGTCAGACTTTTCATCCGGGGGAGTGGGAACTTCATCCGGAGGTCTTTGCCCAAATACTTCGACGTTGGGGCAAACCAGAGATAGATCTCATGGCATCTCGACAGAACGCCAAGCTTCCTCGTTACGGGTCCAGATCCAGGGATCCAGGAGCAGTCCTGATAGATGCTCTGACAGCACCTTGGGACTTCAGGATGGCTTACGTGTTTCCACCCTTCCCGTTACTTCCTCGATTGATTGCCAGAATCAAACAAGAGAGAGCATCAGTGATTCTAATAGCACCTGCGTGGCCACGCAGGACTTGGTATGCAGACCTGGTGGACTTGTCATCCTGTCCACCTTGGTCTCTACCTCTGAAACAGGACCTTCTGATACAGGGTCCCTTCAAACATCAAAATCTAACTTCTCTGAAGCTGACTGCTTGGAAATTGAACGCTTGATTTTATCAAGACGTGGGTTTTCTGAGTCAGTTATTGATACCAGGCTAATACAGGCTAGGAAACCTGTTACCAGAAAGATTTACCATAAGATATGGCGTAAATACCTATATTGGTGTGAATCCAAAGGTTACTCTTGGAGTAAGGTTAGGATTCCTAGGATATTGTCTTTTCTACAAGAAGGTTTAGAAAAGGGTTTATCTGCTAGTTCATTAAAGGGACAGATCTCAGCTCTGTCCATTCTGTTACACAAACGTCTGTCAGAAGTTCCTGACGTCCAGGCTTTTTGTCAGGCTTTGGCCAGGATTAAGCCTGTGTTTAAAACTGTTGCTCCACCATGGAGTTTAAACCTTGTTCTTAATGTTTTACAGGGCGTTCCGTTTGAACCCCTTCATTCCATTGATATAAAGTTGTTATCTTGGAAAGTTCTATTTTTAATGGCTATTTCCTCGGCTCGAAGAGTCTCTGAATTATCAGCCTTACATTGTGATTCTCCTTATTTGATTTTTCATTCGGATAAGGTAGTCCTGCGTACTAAACCTGGGTTCTTACCTAAGGTAGTTACTAACAGGAATATCAATCAAGAGATTGTTGTTCCTTCTTTATGCCCAAATCCTTCTTCAAAGAAGGAACGTCTACTGCACAACCTAGATGTAGTCCGTGCTCTAAAATTTTACTTACAGGCAACTAAGGAATTTCGACAAACGTCTTCTCTGTTTGTCATTTACTCTGGGCAGAGGAGAGGTCAAAAAGCTTCCGCTACCTCTCTTTCTTTTTGGCTTCGTAGCATAATTCGTTTAGCTTATGAGACTGCTGGACAGCAGCCTCCTGAAAGAATTACAGCTCATTCTACTAGAGCTGTGGCTTCCACTTGGGCCTTCAAGAATGAGGCCTCTGTTGAACAGATTTGCAAGGCTGCAACTTGGTCTTCGCTTCATACTTTTTCCAAATTTTACAAATTTGACACTTTTGCTTCATCGGAGGCTATTTTTGGGAGAAAGGTTCTTCAGGCAGTGGTTCCTTCTGTATAAAGAGCCTGCCTATCCCTCCCGTCATCCGTGTACTTTTGCTTTGGTATTGGTATCCCAGAAGTAATGATGACCCGTGGACTGATCACACTTAACAGAAGAAAACATAATTTATGCTTACCTGATAAATTCCTTTCTTCTGTAGTGTGATCAGTCCACGGCCCGCCCTGTTTTTAAGGCAGGTAAATATTTTTTAATTTATACTCCAGTCACCACTTCACCCTTGGCTTTTCCTTTCTCGTTGGTCCTTGGTCGAATGACTGGGAGTGACGTAGAGGGGAGGAGCTATATGCAGCTCTGCTGGGTGAATCCTCTTGCACTTCCTGTTGGGGAGGAGTAATATCCCAGAAGTAATGATGACCCGTGGACTGATCACACTACAGAAGAAAGGAATTTATCAGGTAAGCATAAATTATGTTTTTTAAACTTACCATCTGATACATTTTATTCTATTTAGCCTCAATGCATAGAGCCTATATACTTCGATTACTCATGATAGTTGGATGGGTGCTGTGAAGGCGGTTTTGGGCTAAGACGGTCGTTATAATTCAGTTCAGATTTGTTTTATTTTACAGCTGTTAGAAAATAGTTGCAATATAAAATTATTTCCATTTCAAGATGATCATTACTTACAAATTCAAGGGACAGCCATGGGCTCTAACGTCGCCCCTAATTATGCTAACATTTTAATTAAATTTGCGTTCTCAAATGTTACTTTGGACTGGCCTACTGGATTTTCTACCTTGCCTGTTTTATGACAATGCCTCCGGGTTACCTATTTCTCCACTGCAACTCTTAATCTCACCTTGTTTGTTACAGTTTTTGAACTCTCCTTTTCTGCTGCCCCTCCAGTGTACATCTTGTCTTCTGCATTTTCTAAGTACTCCTGGCAACAGCTGCCTTAGAGACCATCAAACCTGGTAGCTCCTGAGTCTAGTGCTAAGTATGTCATCAAAAACAAGATTCTGTGTCTCTTGTCACAGATACCAGCTCTGTGGCTCCTGGTACAAGTATCCAGCCTGTGTTCCTGAGGTACCAATATTCCTGCCTTGGGGCAGTGGACCAGTCCTGTGTTCCAGCAAAACCTGCACACAGCCTCAGTATGCTCAGTGTAACCACTGGCCCCTTTTCATAAACAAGAGCCTGTACACAATTACACCTCTGCAAATGAGCTTCACTCTTCAGACTCGGCAGAAGTAAATTGCTTTGCTTAGTTTCAAATCAAAGTGTATGAGCTAAAGAACAGAGCTCTAATTTTTAAGTTATGAGGTTGATTACACAAAGATGTTGGCCTCAGCTTGCTTTTTTAATTTTTTTTTATTCCTTTACATGTTCATGAACGTTTATGGAATGGTGTGTTTTCATCCATTGGAAGAAAGGTCTAAAACACAGAACCTCCAAAAAAGTATGGAGTTTTTATGCCACTCATGTATTCATATGGTTTCCCTTGGAACCAGGATATTAGAGAGAACCAGATTTATATATATATATATAGTCATTTTCTGTTTTCACTTTCCTAATACTTGGAATAAGATCAGTTGAAGCCCCACTTACACATAGCTATTGTTTTGTTTTTCCCCAGAATTTGTTTCAAGATCTTCTCTTTCTTATTAGTCTGTTTAAATACATTCAAGCTTGACAATTCATTAACTGTAGCCATCAGGAAGGGGGTGATGTGTGTGTGTATAAAGGGAAGGCATTCTAAGCCTGCTAGTACTGTCTACCTAATCTGCAAAAGCACAAGGCTATAAACCAACCTTTTCTTAATGTGACATCACTTTGGGTATGAAGAAACAGGTTTGACTTGAAGTATAATTTATTTTAATTAGATCTGTACAAATTTTTGACTATTCTCTGGTTAAAGATCTTGTTAATTAGTTTACAAATTCTGTATTAAATTTCCTATGTTTTTGTGATTATTTTTTTTTTATATAGGTTAAACACAAGACCATTGAACCAGTCTGGGAGCAGACATTCACTTTTTTTATCCACAATCCTAAACGTCAGGAACTTCAAGTGGAGGTAAGTTTCCTATAAACTCCTTGCAATGTAACAAACAACCTTTATTAGTTTTGAAGAACCAGCTAGTACTGTATGATGCAATATACATTATACAAAAGGCAAAAGAAAGTTTTTACCAAGCGCCAACGTAGATAAGGGATGTATACAAATGTCACTTAAAAAACATGGAGTTTCAACATCCAAAGTGAGGCTGATCAACATTCAAAGATGCATATTCAAAAAAGCAATAAACACATACCCCTTTAAGAAGGTCTTTTCTTTAACACTGTAAACAAAGTGTTAATGGCTTCTGCACAATCAAATCACTTTTTCAGAGCTACCCTGTATCAGCTTTAAGGCAACCTCGGTTACCTTACCGGTGCACGCCCCAGGCTCACTTCCAAATCAGTATAACGGAGTGTTTCGATCCTTCTTACGGACGGCGTGCAACGCGCCAACAGACCTCCCACTCATATCAGCTGCACGGTTAATTCACCGGGGACAGATCACGTGGGGTAAAACGGCCAAACACTTCTCTCCAATGCTGTGTTGCCCCCGGTTTGCTGACTCCAGGCAAATAAAGAAGAAGTCGGTCTTCACAGTATAAAACTTAGCTTTTATTGATGAACATAGAGTAGAGGACAAAATCAAGTAAATCTCATGCTGAATGGAAACGGCTGTCCTCTACTCTATGTTCATCAATAAAAGCTACGTTTTATACTGTGAAGACCGACTTCTACTCTGTTTATTTGCACTATACATTATAGTCTTATAATTTTGTCAAACGTAGATGCCAGTCAGTCTTGTTTAGAACCAGACTTTATTTTATATAGAATAAATAGAGTAACCTCAAAGCAAGCAATCAAAATTAATTCAGAGCTAGGTAAAGGGAAAGACTAAAACATTTTGATAATCTAAATCAGAAATATTATATCTCAAACAGTCTTCTTTCTTATTTTCAAATTAAATGCTATACATCTGATAAAAATAATATGGTGAAAAGTTGGAATGGGTAGAATTGAAGGTAATGAGCAATGCATATAAGAAATGTATTCAATGTCCTATGTTTATAGTAAGGGGAAAATATAATTAAATATTACCAGAACAAATAAGCTACTCTTTCAGAGTATATTAGGGACTCTCAGAAAAGATCTTTTCTATAACTTGGACATCCTCAAACTTGGCCCTCCAGAGGTTTTGGAACATTTCCCATGATGCTCAGCCAGCTGATATGCTGGCAGAGCATCATGGGAAATGTAGTTCCAGAACCTCTGGAGGGCAAAGTTTGAGGATGTCTGCTATAACTCCTAGGTAATGTCTAAATTGTATTTATTTGTACTTTTTAAAAAATGATATAAAGAATAAACAACATTTGTATAAATAAATGAAGATTTTAACAATAGCAACCAGAAAACCAATTATATATATCTGTGTATGATGCAGAATATAGATTGGTTAAAAGGAGTATAATGGTTATTTAAAGCAATAGAGTTATTAAATTCAAGTTGAGGTTGAGTGTTGTGGAGGAAAGGGATGGGAGAATCATTTTTTAAATTAATTTATTATATATTTGTTTTATTTCTTCTCTCTGTTTTGTCTGATTGTTATGGACTACTAAAAGTAACAAAAAGAATCAAGGGTATGTTGATATAACTGGATTACTAGCCATGTGCATTTGGAAGCTTCGGATGTCTCAGAATGCGGAAGTAGGCTCTTTTCGGCTCTTTTCAGAGACTGATTTCTTCTTGTGAAAGTGCAACACTCTTAAGATCTGGAAATGCACAGATCTTAGTGTGTTGCATTTTCACAAGTAGAAATCTGGCTGTGAAAAGAGCCAAATGCCACGAGCAGCTGCCTTCTAGGCATGTGCATCCGAAAGCCTTCAAATGCACATGCCTAGTTGCAAGTAAATGTGTTTAAAATTATTTTGTTTTTAAAATAGAGAAAAAAACACCCCTATTTTATTTAATGTGTGTGATTATTTGGAATTTGACACGATACTGAATTTTGTAACCAAAATATGTTCTCAAACAAATTAATATAAAAACTGCCTCCATTTTAACACCACCATAGCAAAATATACATTAGATACTTATTGTTATATTACCATGATTATTATTTGACATGTGTGTATATATAGGTTTTACTTATTTGTTTTCTTTCCAGTATAATCACAGAATTAACTTACTTGCATTAAACTTCTCCGAGTGGGCTAAAAGATTGGGTTGTATTCACTAATGCGTAGTGTAGTAGTGTTTATTATTAGTTGATTTTATATACATTACAAAAACTTGCTTAATAGAAAATGTTTTAGGGGCATAGACCATAAATGAAAAATAAATATACAATGGTGCAATATTGTAATGACAAAGTTAAAAGAAGAGTATTATTATGAACTCACGTGATTCAAATGGAATTAAAGCTTCATATTGGACTTTCATTAATTTTGAGTTGCTCCAGTGTGTAAGGAAGGTGCGTTCAGCCTCTTTTGTAGTTACAATATTGCCCTATTGTGATTTTTATTCCCTCTGTTTTCACTCCCCTGGTGCATTTTAGGACTAATGTTATTTCACTAAATCATATTGGGCTCATTGAGACTTATTCTATTTTTTTTGCAGGTTAAGGATGAATACCATCAAAGTTCAATGGGAAACTTGAAGATTCCTCTCAGTAAATTACTGACAAGTGAGGACCTAACTATAAACCAGAGGTTTCAGCTCAATAACTCTGGTCCCAACAGCACCATTAAGATGAAAATGGCACTCAGGGTATTTTATTTATTTATTTAATTTATGTGTATTCTTCCCAGAAGTAAATAAAAATAAAAATTTAAACTACCTTAGTTGTTTTTTCCTGAAGCACTTTATGTTCCTTTAACCTATAAAATTATTTGTACACAGTGTGCATGTACGATACAACATCCATAGTCAAAATCTACTTTTGTCCAAATCCCATAGATTCTTTATGTTGAGAAACCTGAACGTTCTGTGGACCAAACATCCCAGGTGAAGAGACCTTCCATATTCAAAGCAAAGCAGCCTGCAACACCTCAGATGCCAAGAACTCAAAATGTAGAGGCTCAAAAACCTCCTTCTACACCAAAATTAGATACTAATAAGATCAGTAATAGTGTAGAAAAGGGCAGCACTCCTAGTGCCAGTCCCCAGAGACCAACAGAGTTGCACAAAAGCTCCTCCAGTTTATCTGGTTCCAGCTTCTCCTATTCGCCTTCTCACTTGTCAATGAAGGAACCAACACCCAGCATTGCCTCTGACATATCCCTGCCTGTTGCTACACAGGAACTTCGGCAACGCCTCCGGCAGCTTCAGAAGTAAGTCTTCATTTAAGTTATTTTATATATCACATAGCTATAACAAAAAAAAAGTCTTTATGGGAAACTATCTTCTATTTTTTTCATTTGTCGTATTAATATTGTCCATGCATAAACCCAGTCTTCATTTTATCCCCTAATTTGATATTGATTAAACCGTAAAATAAACAGTAATGAAGTAATAAAATAATTTATATCATATTTTTAAACACACATTATGTGAAGGGTCATAAAGGCATGTATAAAATGATTGCAATTGGTACATATTATAATTTATTCCAACTAAATATTATACTGAAAATACTAGGAAAATGTGGGATTTTTGCTTACCTAGTTAGATACTAACCCATGGACCATTATTTCTTAAACATGCACTTTTATATTTCTAAATTAAACAGCTTTAACTTTTTATCATGAATATTTTTAGCATGTTTAAATCGTGTTTTGTAGTGGGGAAAAGGAAGCAAAATTTAACTAGCAAAAATAAATTTAAAAAAACCTACTTCCAAATACCTCAGTAACAGGAAAAAACAGCAACGGAAAATGACTGTTCATGAAGAATATTAAATAGTTAATAGCTGTGCGTTTTAATTTTAAATCAGAGATTTGCGATCAATAAAAACACCCATCAGCCCCTATCTACTTGTTATCACAGAAATATATATATATTTTTTTTCATGTAATTGTCAAGAGTCCATGAGCTAGTGACGTATGGGATATACAATCCTACCAGGAGGGGCAAAGTTTCCCAAACCTCAAAATGCCTATAAATACACCCCTCACCACACCCACAATTCAGTTTTACAAACTTTGCCTCCTATGGACTGGGTGAAGTAAGTTTGTGCTAGATTTCTACGTTGATATGCGCTTCTCAGCATTTTGAAGCCCGATTCCTCTGAGTACAGCGAATGTCAGAGGGACGTGAAGAGAGTATCGCCTATTGAATGCAATGATTTTCCTAACGGGGGTCTATTTCATAGGTTCTCTGTTATTGGTCATAGAGATTCATCTCCTACCTCCCTTTTCAGATCGACGATATACTCTCATATACCATTACCTCTACTGATAACTGTTTCAGTACTGGTTTGGCTATCTGCTATATGTGGATGGGTGTCTTTCGGTAAGTATGTTTTTTATTACTTAAGACACCTCAGCTATGGTTTGGCACTTTATGCATTTATATAAAGTTCTAAATATATGTATTGTACTTATATTTACCATGAGTCAGGTTCATGTATTTCTTTTTGCAGACTGTCAGTTCCATATTTGGGGAAGATTAACATATTGACTAAATTTTTCTTGCAAATTGCGGGCAGGATTAGGCCCGCGGGTGCACCAAATGCTAGACCTTTTTTGCGTCATTCTTGGCACGAGAATTTTTTGGCGCGAAGGTACGTCTGTTGACGCAAGTTCGTCATTTCCAGCGTCCTAGTTGACGCCGAGTTCCTTACACAGGGTTGCGTCGTTAGTGACGCGAGTGTGTCATTTCCGGATGTTGTGCGTCATACTTGGCGCCAGATTTTTTTTTATTATTTTAATACCCCATTGCTATTTGCCTCTTGCCTTTTTCTATGTCAGAGGGCTATGCTATTGCATTTTTTCCCCATTCCTGAAACTGTCATATAAGGAAATTACTATTAAAATAACTATTTTGCTTTATATGTTGTTTTTATTTTACATTTTGCAAGATGTCTCAATCTGATCCTGCCTCAGAAGCATCTGTTGGAACTTTGCTGCCTGATGTTGGTTCTACTAAAGCTAAGTGCATTATATTTCCGAATGTCATTTGTATTGGTTATCATGATAAACTTTTACATGCAGATATTGTGTCCATCAGTAAATAGTACATTGCCTGTTGTTGTTCCTTCAACTTTTTATGTACATGTTATACCTATGAAATTTAAAGATTTGTTACTGATTCTGCCTTCTAATTATTATAAGGTCTTTTAAAACTTCTCATAAGGTTGATGAAATTTCAAATGACCGACTACATAATGAATTATCCTTCTCTGAGGAGGATCTATCTGATTCAGAAGATACTTCCTCAGATATTGACACTAACAAACCTACTTATTTATTTTAAATGAAGTATTTTTCGTTCTTTGTTAGAAGTGTTAATTATTTTTGGATATTGTGGAAACTAGTCCTCTTGATATTAGAACTAGTAAATTCTGTTTTTAAACCTCCTGTGGTTACTCCAGAGGGTTTTTTTCCTATTCCTGATGCTATTTTTGATATGATTTATAAGGAATGGAATAAGCCGGGTACTTCTTTTTTTCCTCCTTCAAGGTTTTAAAAATTGTATTCTTTACCAGCAATTAATATAGAGTTTGGGAAAAGATCCTCAAGTTGATGGGGCTATTTCTACTCTTGCTGAACGTACCTCTATTCCTATGGAAGATAGTACTTAAGTTCCTTTAGATAGGAAACTTGAATCTTTTCTAAGGAAAGCTCATTTATATTCAGGTCGTCTCAGGCCTGCAATTTCTTTGGCTGATGTTGCAGCTGCATCAACTTTTTTGTTGGAGAATTAGCGCAACAAGAATTGGATTCTGATTTATCTTGCATTGTTCGCTTACTGCAACATACTAATCAGTTCTGATGCCATTTTTTTATATCATCAAGATTGATGTTAGATCTATGTCTTTAGCTATTTTTAGCTAGAAGAGTTTTGTGGCTTTATTCTTGGAATGCTGATATGACTTTTTAAGTCTAGATTGCTATCTCTTTCTTTCCAAGGTAATAAGAGTCCTAAGGGTAAATATAAAGCTCCTAATCGTTTTCGTTCATTTTGTCTATTAAGGAACAAAAACCTATTCCTTCCATATAGAATCTGTTTCCAATACGAAACCTTCATTAAAGGGAATAATTCCAAGCCATTTAAGAAACCAAAAGCCAGCCCCTAAGTCCGCATGAAGGCGTGACTTTCATTCCAGCTCAGCTGGTAGAGGGCAGATTAAGGTTTTTTTCAAGGATGTTTGGATAAATTCTGTCCAAAATCTATGGTTTCAGAGTATTGTCTCTCAAGGGTATCGAATATGATTCTGAGTAAGTTCTCCTGTGAGAAGATTTTGTTCTCTCACGTATCTCCGCAAATCCAGTTAAGCTCAGGCTTTCCTGAAGTCTGTTTCAGTCCTGGAGTTTTAGGGGTATTCATGCCAGTTCCTTTTCAGGAACAGGGTCTGGAGTTTTATTCAAATCTATTCATTCATAGCACTGCGGAATCTGTTGGCGCTCTACAAATAACCGATAATAATAATAATAATAATAATAATTTGTCCCAAAGAAGGAAATTTCATTCTGAAAATTTTGAATCGTTATGTAAGAGTACCATCTTTCAAATGGTGACTTTCAGGACTATTCTGCCTTGTTCAGCAAGAACATTTTCTCTTGTAAGGTGTATCCAGTCCCCGGATCATCTATTACTTGTGGGATATTCTCATTCCCAACAGGAAGTTGCAAGAGGATCACCCACAGCAGAGCTGTCTATATAGCTCCTCCCCTAACTGTCATATCCAGTCATTCTCTTGCAACTCTCAACAAGCATGGAAGTAGTAAGAGAGAAGTGGTGAAAAGTAGTAGTTTTTTCTCTTCAATCAAAAGTTTATTATTTTTAAATGGTACCGGAGTTGTACTATTTTATCCCAGGCTGAAAATAGAAGAAGAATATGCCCGTGATTTCTATGATCTTAGCAGGTTGTAACTAAGATCCATTGCTGTTCTCACACATAACTGAAGAGAGAGGTAACTTCAGCTGGGGAATGGTGTGCAGTGTATCCTGTTATGAGGTATGTGCAGTTAAAAAAATTTTCTAGAGATGTAAATGCTAGAAAATGCTGCTGATACCAGATTTATGTAAGGTAAGCCTGAATACAGTGATTTAATAGCGACTGGTATCATGCTTACTTTTAGAGGTAATACTCTTATAAATTTGCAATATAAAACGTTTGCTGGCATGTTTAAGCGTTTTTATATATGCTTTGGTGATAAAACTTTATTGGGGCCTAGTTTTTTCCACATGGCTGGCTTAAATTTGCCTAGAAACAGTTTCCTGAGGCTTTCCACTGTTTTAACATGAGTGGGAGGGGCCTATTTTAGCGCTTTATTACGCAGTAAAAATAACAGACTGAGACATCCAGCTTCCTCCAGGAGTCCCCTGAATGCTATAGGACATCTCTAAAGGGCTCAGAGGCTTTCCAAAGTTGTTTATTTGGGAAGGTAGGGCCACAGCAGAAGTTTGTTGTGACTGTTAAAAACGTTTTTTGATCTGTTTTTTGATCCGTGCTCTGCTAACTTATTATAAAAATTTCATAGGTTCTCAGTTATCGGTCGTATAGATTTCTTCTCCTACCTCCCTTTTCAGATCGACGATATACTCTTATATACCATTACCTCTACTGATTCTCGTTTCAGTACTGGTTTGGCTATCTACTATATGTAGAGGAGTGTCCTGGGGTAAGTAAGTCTTATTTTTTGTGACACTCTACGCTATGGTTGGTCACTTTATATGTAAAGTTCTAAATATATGTCTATAAACTTATATTTGCCTTGATTCAGGATAATCAGTATTCCTTTTCAATACAGACTGTCAGTTTCATTATTGGGATAATGCATTTAATTATTTTACTTACCTTGAAAAAATTTATTTGACCATTTTTCCTGCATGCTGTTAGGCTCGCGGGGGCAGAAAATGTTTCTTTTTATTACGTAATTTTTGGCGCAAACTTTTTTGGCGCTAAAAATGTTGTCATTTCCGGCGCCGTAATTTACGCCGGAAGTTGTATTCTGTTACGCATGCGTATTCAGACATTTTTTTGCGCCAAAAAAATGTGGGCGTCTTTTTTTACTCACATTATTTAAACATTTCTCTTTCATTGCTTCTGGTTACTAGAAGCTTATTATTTTGCATTCTTTCCCATTCCTGAAACTGTCATTTAAGGAATTTGATAATTTTGCTTTATATGTTGTTTTTTCTATTACATATTGCAAGATGTCTCACCCTGACCCTGGATCTCAATCCACTAGTGGACAGACGCTGCCTGATGCTGGTTCTACCAAAGTTAAGTGCATATGTTGTAAACTTGTGGTAACTGTTCCTCCGGCTGTAGTTTGTGAAAGCTGTCATGATAAACTTTCCAATGCAGATTGTGTTTCCATTAGTAATAATCCTTTACCTGTTGTTGTTCCTTCAACATCTATTGTTCAGGATGTTCCTGTTAATGTAAAAGAATTTGTTTCTAATTCTATTAGGAAGGGTCTGTCTGTTATTCCTCCTTCCAGTAAACGTAAAAGGTCTTTCAAAACTTCACATTTCAGATGAATTTTTAGGTGACCGCCATCATTCTGACTTATCTGTTTCTGATGAGGTTTTTTCCGGTTCAGAAGATTCTACCACAGATATTGATACTGATAAATCTTCATATTTCTTTAAAATTGAGTTTATTCGTTCATTACTTAAAGAAGTTTTGATTGCATTAGATATGGAGTCCAGTCCTCTTGATACTAAAACTGCTAAACGTTTAAATTCGGTTTATAAACCTCATGTGTTAATTCCGGAAGTTTTTCCAGTTCCTGATGCTAGCTCAAATTTGATTGCTAGGGAATGGGATAGTCTGGGTACTTAATTTACTCCTTCTCCAAGGTTTAAGAAATTGTACCTTGTGCCATCTGATAGATTGGAGTTTTGGGATAAAATCCCTAAAGTCGATGGGGCTATGTCTACTCTTGCCAAACGTACTGGTATTCCTACGGCACATAGCACTTAGTTTAAAGATCCTTTAGATAGGAAAATTGAATCTTTTTTGAGAAAAGCTTATTTATGTTCAGATAATCTACTTAGACCTGCTATCTCTTTGGCTGATGTTGCTGCAGCTTCAACTTTCTGGTTGGAGGCTTTAGCGCAACAAGTGACAGATCATAATACATATAGCATTGTTAAACTTCTTCAACACGCTAATAACTTTGTCTGTGATGCCATTTTTGATATCATTAGAGTTGATGTCCGGTATATGTCTTTAGCTATTTTAGCTAGAAGAGCTTTATGGCTTAAATCCTGGAATGTAGATATGACATCTAAGTCAACTTTGCTTTCTCTCTCTTTCCAAGGTAATAAGTTGTTTGGTTCTCAGTTGGATTCAATAATTTCAACTGTTACTGGGGGGAAGGGAGCCTTTTTGCCTCAGGGCAAAAAATCTAAAGGTAATTACAGGGCTGCTAATCGTTTTCGTTCCTTTCGTCAGAATAAGGAGCAGAAGCCCGATCCTTCCCCTAAAGGAACAGTTTCCGGTTGGAAACCTAATCCAGTCTGGAATAAATCCAAACCTTCCAGAAAGTCAAAACCAGCTCCTAAATCCACATGAAGGTGCGGCCCTCATTCCAGCGCAGCTGGTAGGGGACAGGTTACGATTTTTCAAAGATGTTTGGATCAATTCGATTCACAATCTTTGGATTCAGAACATTGTTTCGCAAGGGTACAGAATAGGTTTCAAGGTAAGACCGCCTGTGAGAAGATTTTTTTCTCTCACGCATTCCAGTCAATCCAGTGAAGGCTCAGGCGTTTCTGAAATGTGTTTCAGACCTAGAGTTAGCTGGGGTAATTATACCAGTTCCAGTTCTGGGACAGGGTCTGGGGTTTTATTCAAATCTATTCATCGTACCAAAGAAAGAGAATTCTTTCAGACCAGTTCTGGACCTAAAAATATTGAATCGTTATGTAAGGATACCAACATTCAAAATGGTGACTATAAGAACTATTCTGCCTTTTGTTCAGCAAGGGCATTATATGTCTACAATAGACTTACAGGATGCATACCTGCATATTCCGATTCATCCAGATCACTATCAGTTTCTGAGATTCTCTTTTCTATACAAGCATTACCAGTTTATTGCTCTTCCATTTGGTCTAGCAACAGCGCCAAGGATCTTTTCGAAGGTTCTCGGTGCCCTTCTCTCTGTAATCAGAGAACAGGGTATTGCGGTATTTCCTTATTTGGACGATATCTTGGTACTTGCTCAGTCTTCACATTCTGCAGAATCTCATACGAATCAACTTGTGTTGTTTCTTCAAAGACTTGGTTGGAGGATCAATTTGCCAAAGAGTTCCTTGATTCCTCAGACAAGGGTAACTTTTTTAGGTTTCCAAATACATTCAGTATCCATGACTTTGTCTCTGACAGAAAAGAGACGTCTGAAATTGGTTTCAGCCTGTCGAAACCTTCAGTCTCAATTGTTCCCTTCGGTAGCATTATGCATGGAGATTTTAGGTCTCATGACTGCTGCATCGGACGCAATCCCTTTTGCTCGTTTTCACACAAGACCACTCCAGCTTTGTATGCTGAACCAGTGGTGCAGGGATTATACAAGGATATCACAAATAATAGCCTTAAATCCCAATGTTCGATCATCTCTAACTTGGTGGATGGATCACCGTCGCTTAATTCAAGGGGCCTCTTTTGTTCGTCCAACTTGGATTGTGATCTCAACAGATGCGAGTCTATCAAGTTGGGGAGCTGTATGGGGATCTCTGACAGCGCAAGGGGTTTGGGAATCTCTGGAGGCGAGATTACCGATCAACATTTTGGAACTCCGTGCGATTTTCAGAGCTCTTCAGTTCTGGCCTCTTCTGAAGAGAGAATCGTTTATTTGTTTTCAAACAGACCGTGGCATATGTCAATCATCAAGGTGGGACTCACAGTCCTCAAGCTATGAAAGAAGGTTCTCGGATACTTGTATGGGCGGAATCCAGCTCCTGTCTAATTTCTGCGGTTCACATCCCAGGTGTAGACAATTGGGAAGCGGATTATCTCAGTCGTCAGACGTTACATCCGGGCGAATGGTCTCTTCATCCAGAGGTTTTTCTTCAGATTGTTCAAATCTGGGGTCTTCCAGAAATAGATCTGATGACCTCTCATCTGAACAAGAAACTTCCCAGGTATCTGTCCAGATCCCGGGATCCTCAGGCGGAAACAGTGGATGCGTTGTCACTTCCTTGGAATTATCATCCTGCTTATATCTTTCCGCCTCTAGTTCTTCTTCCAAAGGTAATCTCCAAAATTCTAATGGAGCGTTCATTTGTACTGCTGGTGGCTCCAGCATGGCCACACAGGTTTTGGTTTGCGGATCTCGTTCGGATGGCCAGTTGCCAACCTTGGACATTTCCATTAAGACCAGACCTTCTATCTCAAGGCCCATTTTTCCATCAGGATCTCAAATCATTAAATTTGAAGGTATGGAGATTGAACGCTTGATCCTCAGTCATAGAGGTTTCTCTTACTCAGTGATTAACACTATGTTACAAGCTCGTAAATCCGTCTCTAGGAAGATTTATTATCGAGTTTGGAAGACTTACATCTCTTGGTGGTGTTCTCATAAATTCTCCTGGCATTCTTTCAGAATTCCTAGAATTTTACAATTTCTTCAGGATGGTTTGGATAAAGGTTTGTCGGCAAGTTCTTTGAAAGGACAAATCTCTGCTCTTTCTGTTCTTTTTCACAGAAAGATTGCTAATCTTCCTGATATTCATTGTTTTGTACAGGCTTTGGCTCGTATCAAACATGTCATTAAGTCGATCTCTCCTCCTTGGAGTCTTAATTTGGTTTTGAAAGCTTTGCAGGCTCCTCCGTTTGAGCCTATGCATTCTCTGGACATTAAATTACTTTCCTGGAAAGTATTGTTCCTTTTGGCTATCTCTTCTGCTAGAAGAGTTTCTGAGTTATCTGCTCTTTCTTGTGAATCTCCTTTTCTGATTTTTCATCAGGATAAGGCGGTGTTACGGACTTCTTTTCAATTTTTACCTAAGGTTGTGAATTCTAACAACATTAGTAGAGAAATTGTTGTTCCTTCATTGTGTCCTAATCCTAAGAATTCTAAGGAAAAATCGTTACATTCTTTGGATGTAGTTAGAGCTTTGAAATACTATGTTGAAGCTACTAAAGATTTTATGAAGACTTCCAGTCTATTTGTTATCTTTTCTGGTTCCAGGAGAGGTCAGAAGGCTTCCGCCATTTCTTTGGCGTCTTGGTTAAAGTCTTTGATTCATCATGCTTATGTAGAGTCGGGTAAATCCCCGCCTCAAAGGATTACGGCTCATTCTACTAGGTCAGTTTCTACTTCCTGGGCTTTTAGGAATGAAGCTTCTGTTGATCAGATTTGCATAGCAGCAACTTGGTCTTCTTTGCATACTTTTACGAAATTCTACCATTTTGATGTGTTTTCTTCCTCTGAAGCAGTTTTTGGTAGAAAAGTACTTCAGGCAGCTGTTTCTGTTTGATTCGTCTGCTTATAATTTCAGTTTTTTTCATTATAAAAATTAAAACTTTTTGATTTGGGTTGTGGATTATTTTTTCAGCGGAATTGGCTGTCTTTATTTTATCCCTCCCTCTCTAGTGACTGTTGTGTGGAAGTTCCACATCTTGGGTATCTGCTATCCCATACGTCACTAGCTCATGGACTCTTGCTAATTACATGAAAGAAAACATAATTCAGGTAAGAACTTACCTGAAAAATTAATTTCTTTCATATTAGCAAGAGTCCATGAGACCCACCCTTTTTTTGTGGTGGTTATGATTTTTTTGTATAAAGCACAATTATTCCAATTCCTTATTTTTTTATGCTTTCACCCCACTTCTTGGCTATTCGTTAAACTGAATTGTGGGTGTGGTGAGGGGTGTATTTATAGGCATTTTAAGGTTTGGGAAACTTTGCCCCTCCTGGTAGGAATGTATATCCCATACGTCACTAGCTCATGGACTCTTGCTAATATGAAAGAAATGAATTTATCAGGTAAGTTCTTACATAAATTATGTTTTTATATCCTCAATGAACTTGCAGGATGTATACCTTCATATTCCGATTCATTCAGATCATTTTCATTTCCTAATATTCTCTTTTCTAGACAAGCATTACCAATTCATTGCTCTTCCGTTTGGATTAGCAACCGCTCAAATAATCTTTTTAAAGGTTCTAGGTGCACTGCTTTATGGAAACCAGAGAGCAGGGTATTGCGGCGTTTCCTTATTTGGATGATATCTTGGTACTAGCTCAGTCTTTACGTTCTGCGGAATCTCACACAAATCAACTAGTGTTGTTTCTTCGGAAACATGGTTGGAGGATCAATTTACCAAAAGTTTCTTGATTCCTCAGACAAGGGTGACTTTTTTTAGGATTCCAGATAGATTCAGTGTCCATGACTCTGTCTCTTAACAGACAAGAGACGTTTGAAATTGGTTGCAGCCTGTCGGCACCTTCAGTCTCAGTCATTCCCTTCAGTGGTTATGTGCATGGAAATTTTAAGTCTCATGACTGCTGCATCGGACGCGATTCCCTTTGCTCGTTTTCACATGAGACCTCTCCAGCTTTGTTTGCTGAATCCATGGTGCAGGGATTATACAAAGATATCACAATTAATATCCTTAAATCCCAATGTTTGACTCTCTCTGACGTGGTGGTTAAATCACCAGCATTTAGTTCAAGGGGCTTCTTTTGTTCGGCTAACCTGGACTATGTTCTACAGATGCAAGTCTTTCAGGTTGGGGAGATGTTTGGGGATCTCTGACAGCACAAGGGGTTTTGGAAATCTCAAGAGGCGAGATAACCAATCAATATTTTAGAACTCCGTGCAATTCTCAGAGCTCTTCAGTTTTTGGCCTCTGTTGAAGAGAGAACCGTTCATTTGTTTTCAGACAGACAATATCACAAGCAGTGGCATTTGTCAATCACCAGCGTAGGACTCACAGTCCACAAGCTATGAAGAAGTATCTCGGATACTTGCTTGAGCGGAATCCAGCTCCTGTCTAATTTCTGCGGTGCATTTCCCAGGTATAGACATTGGGAGGCGGATTATCTTAACCGTCAGACTTTACATCCAGGGGGGTGGTCCCTCCATCCAGATGTGTTTTCTCAGATTGTTCAGATATGGGGTCTTCTAGAGATAGATTGGATGGCCTCTCATCTAAACATGAGACTTCCCAGATGCCTGTCCAGGTCCAGGGATTTTCAGGCGGAAGCAGTGGGTGCACTGACACTTCTTTGGGGTTTTCAACCTGCTTTTATTTTCCTGCCTCTAGTTCTTCTTCCAAGAGTGATCTCCAAAATCATCATGGAACAATCGTTTGTGTTGCTGGTGGCTCCAGCATGGCCTCACAGGTTTTGGTATGCAGGTCTTGTTCGGATGTTCAGTTGCCAACTTTGGCCACTTCCATTAAGGCCATACCTACTGTTTCAAGGTCCATTTTTCCATCAGGTTCTCAAATCATTAAATTTGAAGGTATGGAAATTGATCGCTTAGTGTTAAGTCATAGAGGTTTATCTGACTCAGTGATTAATACTATGTTACAAGCTTGTAAATCTGTCTCTAGAAAGATTTATTATCGAGTTTGGAAGACTTACATTTCTTGGTGTTCTTCTTATGAATTTTCTTGGCATTCTTTTAGAATTGTAAGAATTTTACAGTTTCTTCAGGATGGTTTGGATAAGGGTTTGTCTGCAAGTTCCTTGTAGGGACAAATCTTTGTTCTTTCTGTTTTATTTCACAGAAAGATTGCTAAACTTCCTTATATTCACTGTTTTGTACATGCTTTAGTTCATAATAAGCCTGTCATTAATCAATCTCTCCTCCTTGGAGTCTTAATTTGGTTTTGAGGCCTTTACAGGTTCCTCCATTTTGAGCCTATGCATTCTTTGGACATTTAACTACTTTCTTGGAAAGTGTTGTTCCTTTTGGCCATCTCTTCTGCTAGAAGAGTTTCTGAGCTATCTGCTCTTTCTTGTTAATCTCCTTTTCTGATTTTTCATCAGGGTAAGGCAGTTTTGCGGACTTCATTTACATTTTTTCCTGAAGTTGTGAATTCTAATAGCATTAGTAGAGAAATTGTTGTCCCTTTCTTGTGTCCTAATCCTAAGAATTATATGGAAAGATCCTTACATTCTTTAGATGTGGTGAGAGCTTTGAAATATTATTTTGAAGCTACTAAAGATTTCAGGAAGACTTCTAGTCTATTTGTTATATTTTCTGGTCCTAGAAAGGTCAGAAGGCTTTTGCTATTTCCTTGGCTTCTTGGTTAAAGCTTTTGATTCTTCAAGCTTATTGGAGTCGGGTCAGGCCCCGCCTCAGAGAATTACAGCTCATTCTACTAGATCAGTCTCCACTTCGTGGGCTTTTAAGAATGAAGCTTCAGTTGATCAAATTTGCAAGCGGCAACTTGGTCTTCTTTACATGCATTTACTAAATTCTACCGTTTTGTTGTATTTGATTCTTCAGAAGCAGTTTTTGGTAGAAAAGTTCTTCACGCAGCTGTTTCAGTTTGATTCATCTGCTGATGTTTTAAGTTTTTCTTGTCATTTGAAGAATAAACTTATATTTTGGGTTGTGGATTATTTTTTCAGTGGAAAATGGCTGTTTATTTTTATCCCTCCCTCTCTAGGGACTCTTGCGTGGAGTTCCACATCTTGGGTATTTATATCCCATACGTCACTAGCTCATGGACTCTTGCCAATTACATGAAAGAAAACATAATTATGTAAGAATTTACCTGATAAATTCATTTCTTTCATATTGGCAAGAGTCCATGAGGCCCACCCTTTTTATGGTGGTTATGTATAAAGCACAATTATTTCCAAACTCCTTTGTTGATGCTTTTTACTCCTTTCTTTATCACCCCACTACTTGGCTATTCGTTAAACTGAATTGTGGGTGTGGTGAGGAGTGTATTTATAGGCATTTTGAGGTTTGGGAAACTTTGCCACTCCTGGTAGGATTGTATATCCCATACGTCACTAGTTCATGGACTCTTGCCAATATGAAAGAAATTAATTTATCCTGTAAATTCTTACATAAATTATGTTTTTTACTGGTGAGATATTTATAAGAATGTTGTAGTTATTAATATGTTGTTGTTGATATCATTATTGTTGTAATTGTAGTCATTATTATTATTGTTAATTTGTTAAACACTTTTATATATTTTATTAGTGGGACATCCCTGGGCCAGTCTCCGCTGGGACAGATTCAATTAACCATTCGACACAGCTCTCACAGAAATAAACTAATGGTAGTTGTACATTCCTGCAGGTAAACAGTTCTTTATATTAAAATATATATATATATATTAATATTGTTTATTTTTTTCTTTATATAAAATGCTTTAAGGACGTTTAGATGTATTAATTATTTTAAACAGTACATCAATGTATTAGTTTATCTTTTTCAGATATTTCCTTTTGTAATTTGCCAATTTTTAAAAAAATGTATTTTTGTTAACTAAATCAATTTAAATTTAATTCATGGAGGAGAACAACGTTGAAATACATTATCATTTTATTTACCCTTTTTTGTTTAAAAAGAAAAAAAAATACGTACATAGAAATGGGCCCCAGGGGTTTAATTTATCTATTACCCATCAAGTGTGAAAAATAATGTCCATAGTTTTGTGGGACTTTTCTATGGATTATGAGAAGGATAAATAGATATATCTGTAAAATGACAACCTTGCTGTTTCGCAGTTGTATTACCTGTATGGGGTACTGTTTTAGATACAGGAGCAAGCCACCTCTGTCATTTTTATTTTACTCCTGTCTGAACAGTTATTCACAAGGACCAGTCACTTTACAAAATATAATATTTTGGCCTTACACCATATTTTTTTGTGTGCGTATTTTGTTTTGTATTTAAAAAAAAAACTGCACATGCAATTTTACTCTTGAATATGTTTGTAGATTAATCAGTAAAAATAGAAAATTGCTTTATGCAAATTATATCTTATGAGTATGCAGTTTACTGGAAGTTCATCTACAATATCTTGTAAATTTGTAGTTCATTGGAATTAAAAGGACACATCTCAAATTTTTTCTTTCATGATTCAGATAGAGAATGCAATTTTAAGTAACTTTCTAATTTACTCCTATTATCAATTTTTTTTCGTTCTCTATCTTTATTCAAAAAGCAGGAATGAAAAGCTTAAGAGACAGCCCATTTTTGGTTCAGACAGGGCCACCACTAGAAATGTTTCCCCTTACTTGACCATTGATCAGCCCCCCCCCCCCCCCCCTTTGATATGAGCAACTTTTTACCAAGTGACTAAAATGTATATGAACTTTATTCTGAAGTGTAGTCAAACTTGGAAATGTTGTAAAGGTAGTAACACAGAAACACACAGACACACTTATACACTGAATCACACACTCACACATAATGATTCACATATAGGAACTCTAGCAGACACACAAAGAAACACACAAACAATCTCAGACACCCACACAGACACTCAGCACTTGTTTTCATTGACCTGACAAGTAATGAGGTAGACTACAGTTTTGTCAAAAAAGGAGATTTACAAGACAAAATATGGAATTCTGATTATCTTTTTGTCAAGGAAGATGCCAACTAAATGATGACAACAGCATGCAGTGGCTGAAAGGAAGGGCCCTGAACTGCCTAAACAATAATTTAAAGGTTACGTGGTGGATTGGTGACTTCCAGAAAGATCTCATTAGTCTGTAGAAAGATGTGAATAATCAGTAGTAAAGTCTAAATGTCCTAAAAAGTAACAGACACATGGACACACACAAACTCAAACACAAACTTGCACATACACCCAAGGAAACATCCACAGAGACAGCCTCAGAAAACACACACAGACATACACACTCACAGACACCCACCGAAAACACACAGACAGACACACACACACACAGAAAGAGAGAGACACCCACAGAAAACACACACAAAGACATACATACACACACACCCTCACAGAGACATCCACAGAAAAAAATACATAAACACTCATAGAGACCCCAACAAAAGCACAAAAACATAAAGACTGACACCCACAAAAACACTTACAGGAGGTAACTTGTCTGCACATTGCCGTCCCCTATATCAACAGTGTGTGATATGCATGATAAAAAAAGCAGAAATTAAGAGATCATTTTTTAAAGAATCATATTTGTAAATGTGCAAACAAAAATACTTCTGTGAATTCAAAATTGTACATTATTGATCTGTCAGAATGGATAGATGAAGAAAAGTACTTTTGAAAGGTTGACATATGTTTGGTTCCCCCCCCCCCCCCCATTTTCCTCAACCAAGAGCACCACTTCAAATCTGCTGTACAAATGTTCCCATCTGTCAGCTGTACTTATGGATTTTGAAAATGCTGTACTCTATATGGTCTTGGTGGAACCATAAGCTGTGACTCTAGGTCTCATACCATTAAATCTGGTTAAATGCAGGATTTTGGCTTGTTTGTATGTATTTCAAAATTAAGTCAGCTGTAGTGTCAGCTGAACAGTGTTAAGTTAACCTCTCTCATTGCAAACACTGAGCAATCTTAGCCTGAGAGTATAACATTTTATGCAGATGTAAAAATCTTAGATACATGCCGCCTGGCATCTGGAAAGTCCTTGCATAAAGGGGCAGTAAACTGGAATGTAATTAAAATATATATAAAAATAAAAAAAATCATATCTGCGAAAAGGGCACCTACCATTTATGTATTGAGGAGGAAACATTTCTCCATGGTTTTAAATATAGAATTTCTACAGCATTATCAAATAATCATAAATACATTGCTGCATATTGCTAAAAAAAAAAAAATTATGGACCCCTGGTCCATCACACAGCTACCACACTGAAGTTACAATCTGAAATTGCACAAATAAATAAAAAACATTTACTAAGTAAGTCACACCTACTCTGCAAATGAAAGTGATCGGCCGCCTGACTCTGGCACACACTATACAAACTGAAGTGCATAGTGGTTTAGTGCACACTCCGAAATCCTCTCAAATGCTTTTCACCTGGCAATGCCATTTCCCACGCTCAATAGCACCCTGATGGCGGCCATGGGTTCAGAACCTGACTTATGCTTGTTTATGGGTTTGCTGAAGGTAGCCACCAATAAGCAAGCACTATCCAGGGTCCTGAACCTAAAATGGGCTGGCTCCTAAGCTTTAAATGCCTGCTTTTTAAATAAGATAACAAGAGAACAAACAAAAATTGATACTAAGAGTAAATTAGAAAGTTTCTTAAAAATGCATTCTCTATCTGAATCATAAAAGAAAAAAAATTTGGGTTTAGCAACCCTTTAAACTAAAGTCCAAATTCAACTTTCAAGATTCAGATAGAGCATGTAATTTTAAACAACTTTCTAATTTACGTTTATCATCTAATTTGCTTTGTTATTCTTATTTGAAAGCAAAACCTATGTAGGCTCAGGTAGGTAGGTAGGTAGAGGGAGTTAGTTCATGTGTTTAATATAGATAATATTGTGCTCACGCACGTGAAGTTATTAAAGAGTCAGCACTAATTGCCTGAAATGCAAGTCTGTCAAAAGATCTGAGATAAGGAGGCAGAAGCTTAGATACAAGGTAATTACAGAGGTAAAAGTATATTTCTGTAACAGTGTTGGTTATGCAAAACTGGGGTAAGGTAAATTTAGGGATTATCTATCTTTTAAAACAATAACATTTTTTGGTGTTTACTATTCCCTTAAAGTCTATATTTTTAGAAACCTGAAAAAAACTTTCCCTGTTTTAATTTTTTTTTGTTTTTCTACAGAAACCTTATAGCCTATTCAGAAGATGGTTCAAATCCTTATGTCAGATTGTATTTATTACCAGACAAAAGAAGATCAGGAAGGCGAAAAACGCATGTTGCAAAGAAGGAGTTAAACCCAACATATGATCAAACGTATGTCAACTAAAATGCTAACAAATGTGTTCAGTAGTACTGTCCAAAAAATCATTTTATTTTTTGCAAAATTTTAGTTAATTTAGTTTTTTATTCATTAGTCTGCTGTTATTTTCTGTGTTCTATAATTTTCTGTTACTTGTAAATGAACAGAAAAAGTGCATAAGAGAGAGAGAAAAACTGGAACTCACTTATGGGCGAAAAGCAGCAAATGCCAGAAATGGCCTACTTAGAAAATGGAGATGTATTTGGATTTATCATCTTTTTGCTAGTGTCCATAACTAATTCCTAAGTTTTATGTTTGAAGCATTTTTTTTTCTCTGATGTATTTAGTCCATAGTGGAACGCTCTTCATGATATTTTTACAGGTTATGTAATGTGCACGGACATGGGACGTGCACCCGATATACAGTCTGTTAGGAGTCTGTGCCCATTTTAGCGGATTGTCAGAGTTAACCTCTATTTCTTCCTTTCTAAGAGTTGTCATCCTCTTTTAAACAGTATTTCCTTCTTAATACAGGGAGAGTCCACAGCTGCATTCATTACTTTTGGGAAATATAGAACCTGGCCACCAGGAGGAGGCAAAGACACCCCAGCCAAAGGCTTAAATACCTCCCCCACTTCCCTCACCCCCCAGTCATTCTTTGCCTTTTGTCACAGGAGGTTGGCAGAGAAGTGTCAGAAGATTATGGAGTAGTTCCTTAGGAAGGGTATATGGCCTTCAAGATGGGACTGGAGTTTTAAGTAGTCTTGTCAGCCTCTCAGTGAGAGCATTGATGAAAGTTAGTGTCTGGAGATGCATGGAGAGTCTTTCTGCAAAACCATCCAGACTCATATTAACAGCTCCTTAAGCAATCAGCGTTGACAAGTTTCTCTGCCTGCTTTCTTCTCTCAAGTCCATGTTAGAAGCGCTGCTACAATCTGTCCTACTTGAAGGACCGTATTGCTGTTCCACGGCATAGATTCTGGTAAGATTGTTTCATTTTTTACACACATGTTAACGATAGAAGACAGGGTAGGGTCACAGTGGGACTCCTTTATCTTTATGGAATCAAGGGTTAATAACTTCTGAGGGGGATTATTGAACAGTGGGGTCTTTTAATCATATTTGTTATGTGATTTTGGCTGCTTATGTGTAGAGACAATTTGGGGCATCTGCGGAGAGGAGCTGATTTCTCTACCTGTCTGAGTATTAGGTGCCAGTTGTTTTTTTCCCTTAATTTAATTTAGATGTGTTATGGAAGATTCTGATATTTTAGAGGGGGATCCCTCTGATACAGAATTTGATACCTGCGTATATTGTGAGGAGGCCCGGGTAATCCAGCCCTCTGATTTATGTTCCTTATGCTGCAATAGGGTGTTCTCATCAACCAATGTTGAGATGTTAGAGACTGAGCCATTCGCCTCTGAGGATTCTTCATCCCGTGAGGTGTGTTCCCTATAATCTTATGTTCCTACAAATGCAGATTTCCTAAATACCGCTGCTCCTTCGCCTGAAGGAGACTTTTTTTCCACCAGGAGTTACTGCGCAGTTCCGCATGACTGTCTCTGGCTTTAGCTCTTCCAGCTACGTGCAAGCGAAGGGTTAATCCGTGCACTCCTGCCCAAGGACCATTGTGTAAGAGGACGATTGTATCCCCAGTCTTCTGGGGAAGCGGTGCTCTCTGAGGCTTCAGAGGTAGAACCTCCAGGGTCGGAGTCTCCTGATTTGATTCCTCCGACTGAGGAGGATTTAGCATTTAGATTTAGAATGGGACGTCTGTGTTTACTTCTGAGTGAGGTTTTGGCGATGTTAGAGGTTCCCAGTACTGATACGTCAGTTGAATCTCAGTGCTCTGAATCAGATAGCGGACTTGACTAGACGAGTGGAGAGGAATGGAGATCATATTTCTTATCGTCTATGTAAATTATTTTTTTTATTTTTGTATTAGAATCACAGTTCCGAGCTCTATAAGGAGTTTGTGTTGTATGACAGGCTGAACCTCTCATGCAACACATCGTTTTATGCCCTGCAGTTTTCCTTCAGGCCTTCATTGGCACTGTGGGAGGGAGTTGTGTTTAGCCCAGACTGAGACTTTGGCATGGCATTGTTGTTGAATCTGTCTTAACAGACTTTCATGGATCACCGGTTGGGGGCATTGCTCTCCAGTGTTCGGTCCAGATCTCCCTGTCCTGAGGAATTTTTTCTTTTAGCTCTCCTGGAATGGTTTTGACTTTGTCACTTACCTGTCAGTGGGGAGAGAGTGTCTTCTGGAGGTCCGTGGTTTAGGAGTTTCCTCCCGATTATTCCTGGGGTTCTTCAGACGGACATTCTGCTTTGAGGATCTGGTCTTCTGGGTTCGTACCAGTTGGGTCTTTTCAGTGGGTGGATCTGAACGGAGAGTTCATCCGGCGTAGACGAGGAGGTCTCGACTTTAGTGGTGGGCGGATTGTCAGCGATCCGCTTTTTGGGCGTACTTTTCAGGAACGGATGTTTCCACTACACTCATTCCTTTGATCTGGATACCGAAGAGGTTCCAATGTGTATCTGAATGAGGTAGCCGATCGAGATTCTCAGGGTGTCTGTACCTATTCCATGTTTTCCCCTTAGGGGGTCGTGGTCTGGGATACTTAGGCATAACAATTGGATTTTTAACGGTGCTTGGGAGGTTTATTTTAACCACCGTCTTTTTCAGCCATGTCCTTCTTTTTCGAGGATGCTTCGATCCTTCTGGAGCAGGCGTCAGTGAGTCTGATTGCTCTGGTTGTGCCCGCGAGTTTGTTTTGCTGTTTAGGGGTTTTCGCCGCTATGGGTGTTCCTTGTTGCAGAGTTCTGCAGAAGCAAGGCCCCTTTGGCATCACAGGATTGTTTTTTCTGCTTGGGCAGATTGCGAGAGATCGCTTGGTCTTAGCTGTGAGTAGGTGTGTTCTGAAAGGTTTCGGTCCTTTGCTAAGGCACTCAATGCGGTCAGGCAGTTGAGTTCAATCTACTGCTCCCTCTTGGAGTTTAGATTTATTTTTAGAGGGTTGCATCGGGTATCCTTTTGTACCTGTGCAGGAGGTGGTCTTTGAAATTTCTCTTCATTGATCTCTTACGTCTGTAGAATATTATCTACGTGACATTGTCTCTATTGTAATATGACAATCCGTACTCCTTATGGGGTTTCCTTTATAAGGAGGCTCTCTTTGAGTTTGTTAGGTGCTTCTCCCTAAGATTACTTTTCTTTCATGTAATTAGCAAGAGTCCATGAGCTAGTGACGTATGGGATATACATTCCTACCAGGAGGGGCAAAGTTTCCCAAACCTCAAAATGCCTATAAATACACCCCTCACCACACCCACAATTCAGTTTTACAAACTTTGCCTCCCGTGGAGGTGGTGAAGTATGTTTGTGCTAGATTCTACTTTGATATGCGCTTCACAGCAGGCTGAAGCCCAGTTTTCCTTTCAGAGTGCAGTGAATGTCAGAGGGATGTGAAGAGAGTATTGCCTATTTGAATACAATGGTCTTCCTCTAGGGGATCTATTTAATAGGCTCTCTGTTATCGGTCGTAGAGATTTCTTCTCCTACCTCCCTTTTCAGATCGACGATATACTCTTATATACCATTACCTCTACTGATTCTCGTTTCAGTACTGGTTTGGCTTTCTACTATATGTAGATGAGTGTCTTAGGGTAAGTAAGTCTTATTTTATTTATGACACTCTAAGCTATGGTTGGGCACTTTATATGTAAAGTTCTAAATATATGTTTTAAACTTATATTTGCCATGATTCAGGATAATCAGTATTCCTTCTTTCAGACTGTCAGTTTCATTATTTTGGGATGATGCATATGAATAAATATTTTTTCTTACCTTAAAAATTTTCAATTGACTTTTTTCCCTGCGGGCTGTTAGGCTCGCGGGGGCAGAAAATGCTTCAATTTATTGCGTCTTTTTTGGCGCAAAATTTTGTCATTTCCGGCGCCATAGTTGACGCCGGAAGTTTGCTCATGGTTGTGTCATTTTTTTACGCATGTGTGTCAGACGTTTTTTTTGCGCCAAAAAATGTGGGCGTCGTTTTCGGCGCCAAAAAATGTGAGCATTGTTCTTGGCGCCAAAAAATGTGGGCGTCATACTTGGCACCACTTTTTTTCACATTATTTAAGTCTCTCTTTTTGGTTGCTTCTGGTTGCTAGAAGCTTGTTTCTTTTGCATTTTTTCCCATTCCTGAAACTGTCATTTAAGGAATTTGATAATTTTGCTTTATATGTTGTTTTTTCTATTACATATTGCAAGATGTCACAACCTGACCCTGGATCAGAATCTACTACTGGAAAGATGCTGCCTGATGCTGGTTCTACCAAAGCTAAGTGCATTTGTTGTAAACTTTTGGTAACTGTTCCTCCGGCTGTAGTTTGTGTTTGTTGCCATGATAAACTTTCTAACGCAGATGTCTCCATTAGTAATAATCCTTTACCTGTTGTTGTTCCTTCAACATCTAATGTTCAGGATGTTCCTGTTAATGTAAAAGAATTTGTTTCTAATTCTATTAGGAAGACTCTGTCTGTTATTCCTCCTTCTAATAAACGTAAAAGGTCTTTTAAAACTTCTCATATTTCAGATGAATTTTTAAGTGAACGCCATAATTCTGACTTATTTGTTTCTGATGAGGATCTATCTGGTTTAGAAGATTCTGCCTCAGATATTGACACTGATAAATCTTCATATTTGTTTAAGATGGAGTTTATTTGTTCATTACTTAAAGAAGTGTTGATTGCATTAGATATGGAGGAGTCTAGTCCTCTTGATACTAAATCTACTAAGCGTTTAAATTAAGTTTTTAAACCTCATGTAGTTATTCCAGAAGTTTTTCCAGTTCCTGATGCTATTTCAGAAGTAATTTCTAGGGAATGGAATAGTCTGGGTACTTCATTTACTCCTTCTCCAGGGTTTAAGAAATTGTACCCTTTGCCTTCTGATAGATTAGAGTTTTGGGAAAAAATCCCCAAAGTTGATGGGGCTATCTCTACTCTCGCTAAACGTACTACTATTCCTACGGCAGATAGTACTTCCTTTAAAGATTCTTTTGATAGGAAGCTTGAATCCTTTCTAAGGAGAGCTTATTTATGTTCAGGTAATCTTCTTAGACATGCTATTTCTTTGGCTGATGTTGCTGCAGCTTGCACATTCTGGTTGGAGGCTTTAGCGCAACAAGTGTCAGACCATAATGCTTATAGCATTGTTAAACTTCTTCAACATGCTAATAACTTTGTCTGTGATGCCATTTTTGATATCATTAGAATTGATGTCAGGTATATGTCTTTAGCTAGAAGGGCTTCATGGCTTAAATCTTGGAATGCAGATACGACTTCTAAGTCAACATTGCTTTCTCTTTCTTTCCAAGGTAATAAATTATTTGGTTCACAGTTGGATTCAATAATTTCAACTGTTACTGGGGGGAAAGGAGCCTTTTTGCCTCAGGACAAAAATTCTAAAGGTAAATATAGGGCTGCTAATCGTTTTCGTCAGAATAAGGAACAGAAGCCTGACCCTTCCCCTAAAGGAACGGTCTCCGTTTGGAAACCTTCTCCAGTCTGGAATAAATCCAAGCCTTTTAGAAAGTCAAAACCAGCTCCCAAATCCGCATGAAGGTGCGGCCCTCATTCCAGCACAGCTGGTAGGGGGCAGGTTAAGTTTTTTCAAAGATGTTTGGATCAATTCGATTCACAGTCTTTGGATTCAGAACATTGTTTCACAAGGGTACAGAATAGGTTTCAAGGTAAGGCCGCCTGTGAGAAGATTTTTTCTCTCACGCATTCCAGTAAACCCAGTAAAAGCTCAGGCGTTTCTGAAATGTGTTTCAGACCTAGAGTAGGCTGGGGTAATTGTGCCAGTTCCTGTTCTGGAACTTGGTCTGGGGTTTTACTCAAATCTCTTCATTGTACCAAAGAAGGAGAATTCATTCAGACCAGTTCTGGATCTAAAAATATTGAATCATTATGTAAGGATACCAACTTTCAAAATGGTGACTATAAGGACTATTCTGCCTTTTGTTCAGCAAGGGCATTATATGTCTACAATAGACTTACAGGATGCATAGCTTCATATTCCGATTCATCCAGATCACTATCAGTTCCTGAGATTCTCTTTTCTAGACAAGCATTACCAGTTTGTTGCTCTTCCGTTTGGCCTAGCAACAGCTCCAAGGATCTTTTCAAAGGTTCTGGGTGCCCTTCTCTCTGTAATCAGAGAACAGGGTATTGCGGTATTTCCTTATTTGGACGATATCTTGGTACTTGCTCAGTCTTTACATTCTGCAGAATCTCATACGAATCAACTTGTGTTGTTTCTTCAAAGACATGGTTGGAGGATTAATTTACCAAAGAGTTCCTTGATTCCGCAGACAAAGGTAATCTTTTTGGGTTTCCAAATAGATTCAGTGTCCATGACTTTGTCTCTAACAGAAAAGAGACGTCTGAAATTGGTTTCAGCTTGTCGAAACCTTCAGTCTCAATCGTTCCCTTCGGTAGCTTTATGCATGGAAATTCTAGGTCTCATGACTGCTGCATCAGACGCAATCCCTTTTGCTTGTTTTCACATGAGACCTCTCCAGCTTTGTATGCTGAATCAGTGGTGCAGGGATTATACAAAGATATCACAATTAATATCCTTAAATCCCAATGTTCGATCTTCTCGGACTTGGTGGTTGAATCACCATCGTTTAATTCAGGGGGCCTCTTTTGTTCGTCCAACCTGGACTGTGATCTCAACAGATGCAAGTCTTTCAGGTTGGGGAGCTGTATGGGGATCTCTGACAGCGCAGGGGTTTGGGAATCTCAAGAGGCGAGATTACCAATCAACATTTTGGAACTCCGGGCAATTTTCAGAGCTCTAAAGTTCTGGCCTCTTCTGAAGAGAGAATCGTTTATGTCAGGATTCCATTTCATGTTTTACTTCTCTCACTTCTCATCACATGGTTCTCTCACTTTCATGTTACTTAAGGCTCCACCTGTCAGCAAACAGGTGCTTAGTTATTTTCATTAGCAGGAGTAACAGCTTACACACAGTCTCTGAGCTGCATTGTTTTTCTCAAACCAACTGCTTTCACAAAGGACTGTTTGCTTGGATTACTCTGGACTATTTTCTACAAGGATTACATCCCCTGAAATATCCTGTTTGCATCCTTGGACTTACAGCTAAGTTACCTCTTAATTTTATTCCTTGCATACTATTTGAGAACTTAACTGCTGAATTGTTATTGTACACTTACAGCATCACTCTTAATTTAACTGGAGCTGACAGGCACTGCAGTTTTCTAAATTACTCTGCACACTATTTCATACTGGGGAATCACTGTCTCCTTTCTCACTTCATAATATATATGCTGCTTTAAGAACAAGACTTTGAGCTCAAGTTTGCAAGCTTGAACTGAAGAGGATTTAACTATTTCAAAATAAAAACTGTTACTTGGTTTTGCAACTGCAAGTCTGGGCATCTTGCCAAATTCCTCTCTTACTCTGCAGCAGCTGCTCTCAATAAACACAGTTACAAACTAGCAGCTACAAGACAACTGAAGCATTCTCTGTGACTTGTTAAAAGTATATCTTTTGCAAACCAAGCTTAATTCTTACAAGGATTAACCAACTCTCTCCTGCATTACATGTTTGTTTAATGTAAGCTTAAAAAATAATTTTTGTTCTCTCAAGTTCTTTAAATTAGAAGCATATTTTTCTTCTATCATTTTTTCATTATTTTTTCCATACTGTGCCAGTCTAACAGTATTGGAAATATTGTGCTTAGAAGGATTCATGTTGTGATAGTACTAACAGCATTGAACCTCTAACTTAATATTAATTCACCACAGGTTTAATGGTCTATGCTCACCTAAATAGCCCAAAAACCCTGGTGATACAAAACAATAATTGATCTGCAGTTGTGTTCCACTTACATAGTTGAAATAGACTTTACAGTTTATTTGTTTTCAGACAGACAATGTCACAACCGTGGCATATGTCAATCATCAGGGTGGGACTCACAGTCCTCAGGCTATGAAAGAAGGTTCCCGGATACTTGTATGGGCGGAATCCAGCTCCTGTCTAATTTCTGCGGTTCACATCCCAGGTATAGACAATTGGGAAGCGGATTATCTCAGTCGCCAGACGTTACATCCGGGCGAATGGTCTCTTCACCCAGAGGTATTTCTTCAGATTGTTCAAATCTGGGGACTTCCAGAAATAGATTTGATGGCCTCTCATCTAAACAAGAAACTTCCCAGGGATCCTCGGGCGGAAGCAGTGGACGCGTTGTCGCTTCCTTGGAATTATCATCCTGCTTATATCTTTCCGCCTCTAGTTCTTCCAAAAGTGATTTCCAAAATTCTAATGGAGCGTTCGTTTGTACTGCTGGTGGCTCCAGCATGGCCTTACAGGTTTTGGTATGCGGATCTTGTTCGTATGGCCAGTTGCCAACCTTGGACACTTCTGTTTAAGACCAGACCTTTTTTCCATCAGGATCTCAAATCATTAAATTTGAAGGTATGGAGATTGAACGCTTGATTCTTAGTCATAGAGGTTTCTCTGACTCAGTGATTAATACTATGTTACAGGCGCGTAAATCTGTGTCTAGGAAAATTTATTACCGAGTTTAGAAGACTTACATTTCTTGGTGTTCTTCTCATAAATTCTCTTGGCATTCTTTTAGAATTCCAAGAATTTTACAGTTTCTTCAGGATGGTTTGGATAAGGGTTTGTCTGCAAGCTCCTTGAAAGGACAAATCTCTGCTCTTTCTGTTCTTTTTCACAGAAAGATTGCTAATCTTCCTGATATTCATTGTTTTGTACAGGCTTTGGTTCGTATTAAGCCTGTGATTAAGTCAATCTCTCCTCCTTGGAATCTTAATTTTGTTCTGAGGGCTTTACAGGCTCCTCCGTTTGAACCTATGCATTCTCTGGATATTAAATTACTTTCTTGGAAAGTTTTGTTCCTTTTGGCTATCTCTTCTGCTAGAAGAGTTTCTGAGTTATCTGCTCTTTCTTGTGAATCTCCTTTTCTGATTTTTCATCAGGATAAGGCGGTGTTGCAGACTTCTTTTCAATTTTTACCTAAGGTTGTGAATTCTAACAACATTAGTAGAGAAATTGTTGTCCCTTCATTGTGTCCTAATCCTAAGAATTCTCTGGAGAGATCTTTACATTCTTTAGATGTGGTAAGAGCTTTGAAATATTATGTCAAAGCTACTAAAGGTTTCAGAAAGACTTCTAGTCTATTTGTTATCTTTTCTGGTTCCAGGAAAGGTCAGAAGGCTTCTGCCATTTCATTGGCATGTTGGTTTAAGTCTTTGATTCATCATGCTTATGTAGAGTCGGGTAAGTCCCCGCCTCAAAGGATTACGGCTCATTCTACTAGGTCAGTTTCTACTTCCTGGGCTTTTAGGAATGAAGCTTCTGTTGATCAGATTTGCAAAGCAGCAACTTGGTCTTCTTTGCATACTTTTACTAAATTCTACCATTTTGATGTTTTCTCTTCTTCTGAAGCAGTTTTTGGTAGAAAAGTACTTCAGGCAGCTGTTTCAGTTTGATTCTTTTGCTTATAATTTCATTTTTTTTCATTATAAGATTAAAACTTTTTGATTTGGGTTGTGGATTATTTTTCAGCGGAATTGGCTGTCTTTATTTATCCCTCCCTCTCTACTGACTCTTGCGTGGAAGTTCCACATCTTGGGTATCTGCTATCCCATACGTCACTAGCTCATGGACTCTTGCTAATTACATGAAAGAAAACATAATTTATGTAAGAACTTACCTGATAAATTAATTTCTTTCATATTAGCAAGAGTCCATGAGGCCCACCCTTTTTGTGGTGGTTATGATTTTTTTGTATAAAGCACAATTATTCCAATTCCTTATTTTTGATGCTTTCGCTCCTTTCTTATCACCCCACTTCTTGGCTATTCGTTAAACTGAATTGTGGGTGTGGTGAGGGTTTATTTATAGGGATTTTGAGGTTTGGGAAACTTTGCCCCTCCTGGTAGGAATGTATATCCCATACGTCACTAGCTCATGGACTCTTGCTTATATGAAAGAAATGAATTTATCAGGTAAGTTCTTACATAAATTATGTTTTATTGTCATTTTGGGAAGGGTTCTTCCTTTTTCTGGGAATCTTGCCTTGATCTTTTCAGACTACATGGAATAGCCAGTTTTATATGTTTATTCATATCGGGGAAGTGCAAGGTTTTGGGAGACTTGGTTAACTTCCTTATTGTTCATGGAGGAGTGTTCTTCGCTTGACCTTGGAGACAGTGGGACACTAGTCTCAGAGGTTTATGTCTTAGTTCGAGAGCAGTGACATCTTTTGGGGTCTCTGACATGGGTTATTTCTTAGGCGGTTGCTTGGTCCTCCTAAAATCCTCTTTGCTTCTGTTGAAGCGGTTTTCGGGAGATTGGGTTATTGCAGGCTGTGGTGCCCTTAGATTTGGGCTGCCTCTTTTTTTTCACCCTCCCGTTAGCGTTCAGTGTCCTCTGTAGCTTGGGTATTGTTTCCCAAAAGTAATGAATGCAGCTGTGGACTCTCCCTGTATTAAGAAGGAAAACTTAAATTGTGCTTACCAGATAATTTCCTTTCCTTCTGTACAGCTCCCACCCGTGTTTTCCGATGGGCGGCCCTAAAATAGTTTTTTGGGTTTTTTTCTGGCACCTTTTTCACCCTGATAGTTCTCCTTTTGTTCCTTGTTCCCTCTGCAGAATTACTGGGGGGTGAGGGAAGTTGGGGAGGTATTTAAGCCTTTGGTGGGGGTGTCTTTGCCTCTTCCTGGTGGCCAGGTTCTGTATTTCTCAAAAGTAATGAATGCAGCTGTGGACTCTCCCTGTACAGAAGGAAAGGAAATTATCTGGCAAGCATAATTTGTTTTTTAAATCAGTCTAGCAGTCTATTTTTCATTTTAAATAGTGTATTCAAACTTTTTGGACAAACCTTTCACATCTTTTGTGTTCCTAACTGACAAACATATACTTTAACAAAATCATACACATTATATGAAGTGTCTGCAAATGATTAGAGGAACCTAGTATATGTATCAGTGTTGACGAGTTGCTTTTTTCACTCAAGTCCATGTCAGGAGAGTTGCTACAAGACTGTTGAAGGTTGTGTTTCTGTTCCACGGCATAGATTCCGGTAAGATCGTTTCATTTTATACACTTATGATAACGCAAGAAGACAGGGTCACAGTGTGGCTCCTTTTATCTGTATGGAATCAAGGGTTAATATCTCCGGAAGGGGATTATTGAACAGGGAGATTAATCACATAATGTAAATATTCTGTTTATGCTGCGATATGTGGGAGATGAGGCTCAGGCAGATGTTGGAACGGACAGGCTTTACCACTAGATGCGCAGCCTGTTAGGCTTGGCGCACTTTTAGCTGCAACAGGGGCGGTCCGGCGTGGCGCACCATGTTGACTGGGTGTGGTCACACTGATCTTTTCTTCCTGACCGTGCGGTTTACCGGAGACAAAGCGTTTTCTCTGTTGGGCCTGGGTCATAGGAGGTGGAGAGTGCCCCAGCCATTGGGGTTATAAAAGGTGCCAATTTTCTTTTTCTATTGTCCAATTTATGAGCGCAAGCTATGGAGGACTTTGATACGTTAGAGGTTACTCCCTCTTTACCGAAATCCAATGTCTGTCTATATTGTGAGGAGGCCACGGTATACCCGCCTGCTCAATTATGTTCCACGTGCCTTGATAAAGTAATTATATCAAAGAAAGCAATATGTTTAGTACTACTGAGCCATCCACCTCTGAGGAGTCTCTGTCCCGTGAGGTGCGCACGCTACAGTCATCACCTAATTCACATGCAGCTTCCTGTAGCACTCCTAATTCTCCATCTGGAGGGACCCTTTTACTCCCAGACTTTGCTGTGCAGTTACAAACGGCAGTGTCTGCAGGCTTCAGTGCTTTACCTCGCCCTGCTAAGCGCAACCAAAAGGTTAAATATTGCTATCCTTCCCAGGGGTCATCTACTAGCTTATTGGATTTATGTGATTGTAGATTATCCGCTGATGAAGACTCCTCTGATACTTCAGAGGATGCTCTTTCTGGGTTGGAATCTGCTGCCTCTAAGCCTCCAGCGGCAGAGGAACCAGACTTTAGATTTAGGATTGAACACTTATGCTTTCGGCTAAAGGAAGTTTTGGCTGCTTTGGAGGTTCCAGAACCTAAATTACCTGAGGAACCTTGTATTCCTAAATTAGATAAGGTCTACAAGGACAGGTTTGTTCCACAGACTTTCCCGGTTCCCGTTAAGATGGCGAACATTATTAAGAACAAATGGGAAAGACTTGGGTCTTTTTTTTCCCCTTCTTCTTCTCTTAAGAAATTATTCTGGGTTCTGGACTCTCAATTAGAGTTGTGGGGTTCCGTCCCTAAGGTAGATAAGGCTATGGATAAGTAGCTGGAAACTCTATTAAGAAAGATGTTTCAGCATACTATTATATTTGTTTCAACTGGCAGTGGCTGTCGCTGCGGTTGCTAGCTGCTACCTACTGGTGCGTCTCCTTATCCAAGTTGATCGAGGTGGAGGGTCCCCTCGACGAGATCCAGGAAAGAATTAAGGCCTTAAGGGTAGCTAATTCTTTTATTTGTGATGCAAATATGCAGATTATTCGCCTGAATGCCAAGGCCTAGCCCGTAGGGCACTCTGGCTGTAGTCTTGGTCTGCTGACATGACTTCAAAATTTCATTCTCTCCCATTTAAGGGAAAGATTCTTTTTGGTCCAGGCCTGGACTCCATCATCTCCATGGTTACTGGGGCAAAGGTGCCTTTTTTACTGAAGGATAAGAAGAACAAGCCTATGAGACAAGGTCCTAATTTTCGTTCCTTTCGTTCGGATAAATCCCAACGTCAGCAACCCTCTGCAAAGCCTGAGCAGTCCAAGGGAACTTGGAAGCCGACGCAGTCCTGGAATAAATCTAAGCAGAACAAGAATCTCGCCGAGTCAAAGTCGGCCTGAAGGGCCGGCTCTGGATCTGCTAGGGGGCCGACTGTCACTCTTTTCAGAAGCTTGGTTTGGGAATGTGCAAGACAGGTTTCAAGTCTCATCCTCCCAGGGGCAGATTCCTCTTATCAAACCTGTCTTGAAGGCCAGAAAAGAGAGAGGCCTTTCTAGGGTGCGTGAGGGATCTCTCCTCCATGGGGGTCATTGTGCCGGTACTGCCAGCAGAGAGATGTCTGGGTTACTACTCAAACCTCTTTGTGGTCCCAAAGAAAGAGGGTACTTTCCGCCCGATTCTGGACCTAAAGTGCTTAAACAAATTCCTATCTGTCCCCTCGTTCAAGATGGAGACAATAAGGTCCATTCTGCCCTTAGTTCAGGAAGGACAGTTCGTGACCATGATAGACCTGAAGGATGCATACCTTCACGTCCCTATACCAGTGGAGGCTCCTCCATGTGTGCACACTTGCACGTGCCCCCCTGTGATGCTGAGAGAAAAAAAAAAATATTGAATAAAATATAATTTTTCCAATATCCCCCTATTGAAAAAATTTTATTTTATTTTTAACCCCCAAATATCAAATTCTGAATTTTTTTTTAATATAATAAAAGAATTTTTTTTCAGTGTCTGTTATTTTTTCCCCTTATCGCACGTGCGGTTAGAGCCCTATCATGCCTGTCAGTGATGTCTATGTTGTTCAATGCAGGCATCAAACCAGGCTGTATACATGCCTTATCGCACAGGCTGAACTGTGCGAGAGTGGGGAGGGACTTGTTCTGACAAGTTCAGCCTGTGCCCTGATAGGCTGCACCGCACGCGATGCCGGATACGTCAGAGAGTGGGGAGGGTCAGGGAACAACCAGTCAGATGCTTACGAGGTAATACGAGACCCGCCGAGATCTTCCGACAAGTGTTCCAGCCTGTGGCACTGTGCTCTGATAGGCTGCGCCTGCACGCCACATTGCCGGGTAGTACCCTATTGTTTGTCTTTTATGCGTTGCTGTGTTACACAGCAACGCATAGAAGACAAACAATAGGGAAGCTGAAGATTCGCACTGACTTCTCACACACTGCCTGGCCCTTTAAGAGACCTCTGCTGCTGATTGTGGCCAGCAGGGGGGCAATCCCGGGGTTTAAAGTGAAACTGGAATCTTCTAAGGAAACCATCACAGGCTAACAGGTATGTGGTGGGGGCTCAGACTGGCAGATCTGGGTGCTGGGGGGGGGAGGAGCAGGAGGCGAATCACATGCAGCAGCCTGGGACATCCCTGCAATCAGTGGAGTATGGATGACATGTCCTTGCACAGCCTGCAAGTGTATCCGGGGATGGAGGGACGGCTGTGACCCTGCTTAAGGGGTGTTAGAGGCAGCAGGAGGTGGGACAGGTAAGGAGGGTGTGTGTGCAGCATAAAGGCTGTATCAGTGATGGGTTTGTATCAGGATGCTGTGCTCTGGATATCACAGCATCCTCACGGCATCCTGATGGGAGGGGCTGACACCGAGAGATGGAGATAGGTAATAAAGATGATCAGCCCATGGCACAGGGTGGAATCACACTTGCTCTCATTAGTGGTGCTTTGTGAGACACTGTCATCCGTGTCAAATCTATTCTAAGTGTGTGTCTGTTCAGCCATGTTTAATGGATTCATGTGGATGATGTGCCAGTGAGAGACAGGCAGGAGCTAATACTGTGATGTGAATGTCAGACAGTAAGTGCTGGAGATGATGTTGCACTACATATGTATGGCAGGGATGTGTTACTGGAGGTGTGTATATATACTGGGTACAAGAGTCCTGTCACTGGGGCAGTATAAGGACTTTATAAATATAAATATATATATATATATATATGTCCTTATACTGCCCGAGTAACAGGACTCTTGTACCCAGTATATATATATATATATATATATATATATATATATATATATATATATATATATATATATATATATATATATAGTAACTGAAGGGTGTATATGGTGCTCTTGTCTTTCAATATACACAGGTTAGTTATGTACATACAACACGCAGTAATACACATAAAACTGCCCTCACCTTGTACAAGGATGTGTTAAGGTAACTGGCAGAGTGTGTGTGTATGTATATATATATATATATACATCTTCAAAAGTCACCAGCCGCCACTGCCCTATACACAAGGAACACGTCAAGTTCCTAAGATTTGCGTTACTGGACCAGCACTTCCAGTTTATTGCACTTCCGTTGGTCTAGCTACTGCACCAAGGGTCTTTATGAAGGTTCTGGGGGCTCTGCTCGCAGTGGCCAGAACCAGAGGTATAGCAGTGGTGCCTTACGTAGATGATATTTTGGTTCAAGCTCCATCCTTTCATCTGGCAGAGGGCCACTAAAAAGCCCTTCTTTCTCTTCGATATCATGGATGAAAGATAAACTTAGAAAAGAGTTCTCTTATTCCCAGTACCAGGGTGGAATTCCTGGGTACGATAATAGATTCCATATCCATGAGGATATTTTTTACAGACCAGAGACGTTACAATCTAACTTCCAATTGTCTTGCCCTCCAGACCTCCTTAAGGCCCTCTGTGGCTCGGTGTATAGAAGTAATTAGTCTCATGGTGTCCTGCATGGGCATCATTCCTTTTGCCAGATTCCACCTCAGACCTCTTTAGCTGTGCATGCTGAGACAGTGGAACGGCGATCATTCGGATTTGTCTCAACAGAATTCTCTAGACAACCGGTCGAGAGAATCGCTCTCCTGGTGGCTTTGTCCAGATCACCTGTCCCAAGGGACATCCTTCTTGAGACCATCCTGGGAGATTGTGACTACGGACAGAAGTCTCTCAGGATGGGGAGCTGTTTGGAGTGCCAGGATGGCACAGGGCCTGTGTACTCGAGGGAAATCTCTCCTCCCGATCAACATTTTGGAACTTCGAGCGATCTTCAATGCTCTGAAGGCTTGGTCTCTTCTGGGTTGGTCCCTATTTATCAGATTCCAATCAGACAACATAACCTTGGTGGCTTACATCAAACATCAGGGGGAAATAAGGAGCTCCCTAGCAAGAGGAAAGTATCTCGAATTCTGGAATGGGTGCAGGCCCACAACTGCTCACTGTCAGTGATCCACATTCCGGGTGTGGACAACTGGGAAGCGGAGTTTCTAAGCAGACAATGATCTCTCCATCCTGAAGTGTTTGCAGAGATTTGCATCAGATGGGGGACGCCGGAGATAGATCTCATGGCATCCCGGCTCAATTACAAGCTTCCCAGATATGGGTCACTGTCCAGGGATCCTCAGGCGGAGCTAATAGATGCGTTAGCAGTGCCTTGGAGGTTCAGTCTGATCTACATTTTTCCGCCGTTACCTCTTCTCCCTCGTGTAGTGGCTTGCATCAAACGGGCGCAAGCATCATTGATTTCTAATTGCTCCATGGTGGCCGCGTAGGATGTGGTTTGCGGATCTGGTGGGGATGTCCTCATCTCCTTCATGGAGGTTACCTTGTCACAGGGATCTGCTGGTACAAGGTCCTTTTGTTCATCAAAATCTAGTTCATTAAAGCTGACTGCGTGGAGATTGAATGCTTAGTTCTAGTCAAGAGAGGTTTCTCGGAGAGAGTTATTGATACTCTTATTCAAGCTCGTAAGCCAGTTACTCGCCGCATCTATCATAAGGTGTGGAGGACCTACTTATTCTGTTGTGAAGAGCGTGGATTCCCTTGGCATAAGGGCAGGGTTTCCAGAATTCTTTCCTTTCTCCAGGATGGTCTGGAGAAGGGCCTTTCTGCTAGCTCCCTTAAGGGATAATTTTCGGCCCTATCTGTTTTACTGCACAAGAGGCTCGCTGAGCTTCCAGATGTCCAGGCTTTTGTTCAGGCTCTGACTAGAATCAGGCCTGTGTTTAGATCTAGCGCTCCTCCTTGGAGTTTAAATGTGGTTCTTAATGTTTTGCAGAGGGCTCCATTTTAGCCTATGCATTTTTCTACTGGCTATTGCCTCGGCGCACAGAGTATCTGAGATGGCTGCCTTGCAATGTGAGCCCCTTTACCTAGTATTCCATGCTAATAAGGCTGTTCTTCATACTTGGTTGGGTTTTCTTCCTAAGGTCGTTTCTGATCATAATATCAATCAGGAGATTGTGGTTCCTTCCTTGTGTCCTAATCCTCCTCCTTCTAAGGAGCGGTTACTTCATAACTTGGATGTGGTTCGGGCCCTAAAGTTCTATCTCCAGGCTACGAAGGACTTTAGACAGACTTCTTCTTTTTGTCCTCTACTCTGGAAAGCGTAAGGGACAAAAAGCCTCGTCCACTTCCTTGTCTTTTTGGTTGCGGAGCATTATTGGCTTAGCTTATGAGACAGCGGGATATAAGCCTCCTCAGAGGATTTAGGCTCATTCAACTAGAGCTATGGCTTCCTCTTGGGCCTTCAAAAATGAGGCATCTAGTGATCAGATTTGTAGGGCGGCTACCTGGTTCTCCTTACATACCTTTTCAAAATTTTACAAGTTTCACGTTTTTGCTTCAGCTTAAGCAGCTTTTGGGAGAAAAAGATTTTGCAGGCTGTGGTGCCCTCAGAATAGGGTCCCCTTCTCTTTTTGCCCTCCCGTTTTCATTCAGTGTCCTCTAAAGCTTGGGTATATGTTTCCCACAAGTAAGGAATGAAGCAGTGGACTCTCCTCATATTAAGAAGGAAAACATAAATTATGCTTACCAGATAATTTCCTTTCCTTCTGTATGAGGAGAGCCCACGGCCCTGCCCGTAGTCTCCGTTTGGGCAGACCAACATTTTTGTTTTGTTCTTCTGGCACCATTTATACCCTGATATTTCTCCTTCTGTTCCTTGTTCCCTCGGCAGAATTGCTGGGGTGTCTTTGCCTACTCCTGGTGGCCAGGTTCAGTTTTTCCCACAAGTAAGGAATGAAGCCATTGACTCTCCTCATACAGAAGGAAAGGAAATTATTTGGTAAGCATCATTTGTTTTTTTAGGGATATAATGCTAAAAAAAGTGGAGAAAATCATTTGACAAAACATAATGTTTAGCCACGTAATTAAAAAAGGAAAAATGTGCTTCTCTCTATGCAAGCTGGCAGTCGCACGTACTCACTAATGACTGGTGGTGTTCTGCTCAGGAGCTGCATTGCTTGCAACTACCAAGTGGAACTTTGCCATGTTTGGGGGTTAAACACATAGGGGTTTAACACAATCCTTTAGAAAAGGGTATCTAATGGTTTTTCTACATAATTCATAATTAAGTTTATTGGATTTCTATAGAAAAATATTTTGCTAACCTTTTCTAAAGGATTGTGTTTGACCTGATAATTACCTAGAATCATCAACGCGAAAATGTCTTTCGCTAACAGTCTATAGCATATCCTTTTTTTTAGAATGTGACTTTAGAGAATATTATACAGTAATATAAAATGTTATTAAATTATGTATAGGTAAAAAAAACTTTGCTATATGCTTTCATTTTTTATTTTGTCCTGTTTTACTTGGTTGTCTAAAATTTCACTGAGCTTTTGTAAAGTAATGGGCGGTGCCATGTTTGAACTTCT